>NC_079899.1:11357985-11664033 GCF_024868665.1 Triplophysa rosa
ACACATATATGTGTATAAAAGACACATATATATATATATATATATTGAATTATGGACATTTCTACATTTAATTATTAAACTTCACATATTCCATGCTTTCATAATGACCAGGAATGATTTTAACATATTGTGCATGTTGAGTTTGCACAATTTCGAGAATTTTTTAAGAATCATGTTTTTGTATTGTTAATTTCAATTAATATCAATCAAACTTCAGTTGGGTTGTTATTATTAAGTAATAGTAATTCAAAAATAAAGCAAACCCAATAAAACATAATAAACAAAACATGATTTTGTGATAAAATGGAGTTATCTATTTTTTCAACTCTTCATTTACTGATGGATCATACATTTTATATAAAAAATTGGTAACACTTTATAATAAGGTTGTATTTGATAACGATTAGTTAATGCATTAGCTAACATACTTCTACAAAATGTATTCTTGTTAATTTAATGTTAATTTATTTGTTTACAAATATATTTTTATATTCAAAAGTTGTAACTCTTAATGCACTGTGAACTAATATGAATAATTGTATTGATATAAACTAACATTAAGAAATGTTGAAAACGTCTTGGTTACGGATGTAGCCTCAGTTCCCTGATGGAGGGAACGAGACGTTGTGTCGAGCCGACAGATGGGGTTCGTCCTTGAGAACCAATCGCTTCCGACTACTTAGAAAAGGCCAATGAAATTGGCGAATGAAATTTGCATGCCGGACTCCGCCCCCGGATATCCGGGTATAAAAGGGAGATGGCCTGCCTCATTCATTCACCTTAGTTCTGAGGAGCCTGAGACCTCTCACGACTGCTGCAGTGGGCAGCACGTGTTGTGGCTAGAAGGACACAATGTCTCGTTCCCTCCATCAGGGAACTCAGGTTACATCCGTAACCAAGACGTTCCCTTTCTGTCGGTCTCTCGACGTTGTGTCGAGCCAACAGATGGGGTTCCTATGGAAAACGCCACAATACCGTGCCCTGTCACAATCTCTAGCGAAGCGACGGTGACTGGCCTGGGCGTGTCAGCCATGAGCGCTATAGCGAAATTGTAACCTACCAGTGGGTAGGTAGAGGGTCCCAGAGCTTTTTAGAAAGGTGGGAAGGCCCCTGCCTTCGGCCTCACAGGCGGCGGCCTAGTTTCTGTAACAGCGAGAAGCCGCCTGGTACCGTAAGGCCACTGGGTAAGAGCTACTCAAGGGGGGGATGCGCTACAGAGACCACTTCCTACCGTAGGGAGGAGTTTAGTGGAGATACCAACATGGTCTCACCGTTAGGGGAGAGCTCATGGGAAGAATGTGTGGACTGAAGGGGTCCACCTAGGGAAGGTCATGGGTTACCAAGGTGGGAACCAACATGAGGATACATCAGACGGAACCGCCCTGCTGGGGGGTTACAACGTCTGGTGGCACTGGGTCCGGTTAGAGCTATGTTGCGAATAACTCAGGTGGTACCCGGCCTAAGGGGCAGGGCTGCTCTGCCCAGCCTGCCCGCAGGAGGTGCTTGCTTAGTGATGGATGGAGTGCCTGTTCTTCACCCAGTGGGGAAATAAGGGAGGCTGAATTAGTACGCTGACCCACTCGAGAAAGGGGGGAAGGTACCATCATAGGCGTACACCCTACTGGTTGCCGGTCCTACATGTTGTCATGCAGGACGCGGGCTGACACCGGTTCTACGCGGAGGTTATAGAACCTCGCAAAGGTGTTGGGTGTAGCCCAACCCGCAGCTCTGCATATGTCTGTGAGAGAGGCGCCGCGTGCCAGTGCCCACGAGGAGGCTATACCCCGGGTGGAGTGAGATCTCAATGCGAGTGGGCACGGGCGGTTTTGGGATTGGTAGGCCGTCGTGACAGCGTCCACAATCCAGTGCGCCAACCTCTGCTTGGAGACAGCTCTCCCCTTCTGCTGACCTTCGAAACAGACAAAGAGCTGATCCGAGCTCCTGAAGCTCTGCCGTGCGGTCTAAGTAGAGGCGCAGTGCGCGTACTGGACACAACACGGATGGGGTTGGGTCTTCCTCCCCGGTGGGGAGCACCTGTAAGTTCACCACCTGGTCCCGAAAAGGAGTGGTGGGAACTTTGGGCACATAGCCGGGCCGAGGTCTCAGGATAACGTGAGAATCCCTGGGTCCGAATTCTAGGCAGTCAGGGGACACGGAGAATGCTTGTAGGTCCCCTACCCTCTTGATGGAGGCGAGTGCCATCAGGAGAACCGTCTTCATCGTGAGATGAGAAAGAGTGGCATCTCCTAGGGGCTCGAAGGGGGCCTGATGAGGCCCGCCAGGGCCACATCAAGGTCCCAAGAGGGTATGGAGAGCGGACGAGGCGGATTCCGCCTTCTCGCGCCCCTTAGGAACCTGATGACCAGGTCGTGCTGTCCTAGAGACTTTCCAGCAACTGAGTTGTGATGAGCGGCAATGGCGGCTACATACACTTTCAGTGTGGATGGGGAGAGGTTAGTCTTGAGTCTCTCTTGTAGAAAGGACAGCACGGTCCCGATCGCACAACTCCGTGGGTCTTCTCTTCGAGAAGAGCACCAGGATGAGAAGAGGTGCCACTTGTAGACGTACAGTCGCCTAGTGGCTGGTGCCCTTGCCTGAGATATGGTCTCTACCACCGCCGGGGGTAGGCCACTCAGGATCTCCTCGTCCCGTCCAGGGGCCAGACATGGAGGTTCCAGAGGTCTGGCCTGGGATGCCATAACGTGCCCTTCCCCTGGGAAAGCAGGTCCTTTGTCAGGGGAATCGGCCAGGGGGTAGCTGTCGTCAAGAGCATTAGCTCCGAGAACCAAGTCCGGTTGGGCGAGTGTGGCGCAACGAGTAACACTTGATGCTCCTCTTCCCTGACCTTGCACAGAGTCTGTGCAATGAGGCTCACTGGGGGTAAGGCGTACTTCCGCTTGTCACGCGGCCAGCTGTGCACTAGGGCATCCGTGCCGAGGGGAGCCTCGGAGAGGGAGTAGCAAAGCGGGCAATGGGTGGTTTCCAGGGAGGCGAACAGGTCTACCTGAGCCTCTGAAATTGTTTCAGGGGGACCGCTGACTGCTTGAAATGTTTCAGGCAGTTCAACACTGACTGGGCGCGTTCTGAAGTCAGACGTGCTGTCATGGTGACAGAGTTGAGTTCCATACCAAGATAGAGGATGCTCTGCACAGGGGAGAGCTTGCTCTTCTCTCGGTTGACCTGTAGTCCCAATCGATCTAGGTGCCGGAGCACCAGGTCCCTGTGTGTACACAACAGATCTCGCGAATGTGCCAAGATAAGCCAGTTGTCGCCATAGTTCAGTACCCGCACATCTCTCTCCTACCTCTTTATCTTCATAAAGACTCGTGGGGACAGGGACAGACCGAAAGGGAGGACTCTGTACTGATATGCCTGACCCTCGAAAGCGAACTGTAGGAACGGGCAATGACGAGGGAGAATCGAGACATGAAAGTAAGCTTCCTTCAGGTCGATTGCCATGAACCAATCCTGACATCTGACAGATGTCAGGATGCGCTTCTGCGTGAGCATCCTGAATGGCAGCTTGTGCAGGTGCCTGTTCAAGGTACGCAGATCTAGGATGGGGCGCATCCCCCCGCCCTTTTTGAGGACGATGAAGTACGGGCTGTAAAACCCGTTGGACATCTCGGCTAGAGGGACGGGCTCGATCGCTCCCTTCGCCAGAAGGGTGGCGACCTCGGCCCGTAGTACGGGAGCATCCTGACCTCTGACTGAGGTTGAGAGGATGCCCCGAAACTTGGGCGGGTTTCTGGCGAATTGGATCGCATAGCCGAGACGGATCGTTTCCCTCAGCCACCGTGACGGTATGGGAAGCTCGAGCCGAGCTCCCAGGGACCGCGACAGGGAGACTAAGAGTACAATCTGCTTCATCGACCCCCCGGGGAGGAGACTGGCTCTGCTGGTTTGCCTGCCTGGCGATGCAGCTCCACGCACCGTCGATTTGAGAGTGCTGAGGGCTGCAATGTACATTCGATGTTGTGCATAGCCAAGACGCAACGTCGAGTTGCCGAACACCGTCTGACAGAGGGTGAGAGCGGCTGTGAGAAACACCCAGGGAGATTGGAAACTCTTTTTGTGAGGAAGTGGGCGCTAGGCCCCCGGAGGGGACAGGGTAGGAACCGTCCCAGATCGGCCGACCAGCGATGGCATGGCTGGGGTCGGGCCCGATGGTGTCAACCTCCCTGGGGTCTTCCCGTCAGGGTCGCTTCTTCCTCGAAGGTTGCTGATGGGGTGGCGGTCTCCTCTTCGATGTCCTCTTCCGGGCTGCCGCCTGGGTAGGGAGCGCCGGGGCCGGAGCTGGCGTCGAAGAGGGCCGGGGCTGCTGGGGAGCAGGCGCCGCACGGGATCTCGAAGGCCTGTGGGCGGCCGAGTCACGGCGGGGCAGGATGTGGCTGATCGCCTCCGTCTGCTTCTTTACTGCCGAGAACTGCTGAGCGAAGTCCTCGACAGTGTCACCAAACAGCCCACCCTGCGCAATGGGCGCGTCGAGAAAGTGGACTTTCTCGGCATCGCTCATCTGCGCAAGGTTAAGCCAGAGATGCCTCTCCTGGACCACAAGAGTGGACATCGCCCGACCCAGGGCCCGCGCGGTCACCTTGGTCGCCCGTAGGGCGAGGTCGGTGGCGGTGTGGAGTTCCTGCGTTAACCCTGGGTCGGTCTTACCCTCGTGGATCTCTTTCAACGCCTTGGCCTGGTGGACCTGCAGGATGGAGAGACAGGAGGCAGCTTGGCCCGCAGCAGCGTAGGCCTTCAACACCAGTGATGCCGAAGTCCTACACGCTTTGGACGGGAGTTTTGGTTGACCTCTCCAGGTGGACACCGCCTGCGGGCACAGGTGCACCGCGACTGCTCGTTCCACCTGGGGCACGTCGAAGTAGCCTCTAGCTACCCCACCATCGAGGGAAGAAAGAGCTACGGAACTGGTTTGACGTGTACGAGCCGAAAAAGGGGCGTTCCACGTCTTCATCAGTTCCTCATGCACCTCCGGGAAGAACGGAACCGGGGTTGGGCGCGGCTTGGAGTCGCGCTCAGAGCCCAAGAACCATGTGTCCAGCCGTGAGCGCTGGGGAAGAGGCACTGGAGTGCACTCTAACCCAATGCTCACGGCGGCCTGGGAAAGCATGGCCGACATCTTGAAATCCGCTTCTTCCTGAGCTCGACCCCCCATGGGGGGGAGCTGCAAGGAATCGTCGGGATCGGATGCTAGCAAATCGCTCTCCGATGCTGCGATAGACATCTCATCTTCTTCACGCACCGTTTCCGAATGCGTGAATGAGGATGCAGACGGTATGGTACCATCTGCTAGGGAACGGTCAGGCGAGCGAGACGGGTTGCGAGCGGTCCGCGAGCGCTTGGCTGACGGATTTACGCTCGCAGTGGCCCCCATATCACCCTCGCCACTCGCCTTGGCGGATGGTATGGCCTTAGCCATTCTCATCACAGCCCGGGAAGCATGCGAGGTGGTGGCTGGTTCTCGAGAGAAGACAGCCACCCGTGACTGCAACGTCTGAATGACCATCCGCCCGCAGTGCTGGAGACCCAAACACTTGAGGCAGACATCGTGTCCGTCCCCCTCCTCGATGAGGGTACCGCACCCACGAGAACAGCGGGACATGCCACGCTGGAGAATTTTGCTCTTTTAGATCTCTCGAACACCTCTGGAACCGCCGAGAGACCCAGGGGAAGTCGCCGCAGGAAGGGACAGTCCGCTGCCCCACGTCGTAGAACCGGCAGTCTGTGTTGCTAAGTAGTAGCGAAGGTCTGCAATTCATAAGCGAAGGCTCCGAAGAACAAAAGGTGAATGAATGAGGCACGCCGTCTCCCTTTTATACCCGGCTATCCGGGGGCGGAGTCCGGCATGCAAATTTCATTCGCCAATTTCATTGGCCTTTTCTAAGTAGTCGGAAGCGATTGGTTCTCAAGAATGAACCCCATCTGTCGGCTCGACACAACGTCGAGAGACCGACAGAAAGGGAACTATATTTTTCATGTCAGCTCATGTTAGCATATGTATTTACTAATGTTAACAAATACGGCCTTATTGTAAAGTGGTACCAAAAAGTATTTTGAACAATACCTGCGTATACACAGTTAGTGAAATAGACCCAAAGATCAACACGTCAACACAAACCAAACCAATAAAAATGGTTTCACACAATAAACACCTGAAGTTCCCTCAGAGAATCAAACCCCACACAAGACGAAAGATGCCCACGTCAACAGCACGCTTGGCTAATGGCAATCTCAGCCTGACACAAAGCCATTATTCTGAAATTATGAAACCATTAGCGCTGCTCAGCCAGCATGGCCAACATGCATGTTCACATACAAATAGCTTTTATTTTCACTCTACGCTTGGATAACAGGGAGGCGGCACTTGGAATTTTCCTAATAATGCAATGAAAAGAGATTTAAAAGCAGTGACGAAATGTTGAAGGGACCACAACATTGCGGCTGAAAACACATTTAGGAATAAATTACAAATTTCATGCCTCAGCCCCGCTCTTTATCAAAACTCACACAAAGACTATCAGAGGACAGTGGTAATGGCATAAATATTCATGAGTGTGCTCACCTCAGAATAACAAGCATATATATTTTCTTAATTATATCCACATAGTTAACTTTAATCGTTCTAATATTGTGGTAAATCTGGAAAACGCTTAAGTCATTGCTTTGGTTGGTAAAGGCTGCGTGGTTAAAAAAAAGAATGTTTTGTTTGTTTGTGTTTTTCTATTTATCCGTGTACAAACATTCTTAGACTGTGTATATCGTTTTAATGAGATGCTCATGGTATTAAAGGCTTTGTTTATATGGTTTTTTTTTTTTTGTTTGTATGTTTCTGTTGGATTAACGAAGCGCACATTCATTTATTTATGTTCTGGTAAAACAGTACTAAGAAATACCATCAAGAATGAACTTTTTAGTAGGAGCCAATACTGGCCCCAGTAATTCTATGAGTGCATAGAGCATTTATAAAAGTGTATACACTAACTCAAATAGATACACAGAATAAATTCTAATTTACATGCTTTTATCCAAACTGGTTTACAGTGTATTGAAGGTTTATATTTTTTTAGTATGTACATTCCCTTGTTATCAAACCCACAACCTTGCTTTGTTGGCATCATCCTCCCAGTTGAGCTAAAGGAACAACATTTAATTTTCAATACAGTGTCTAACCCCATTACTACACAGTCATAGAATATTATACAATATATTAAATGTTAGTTAACACTTACAATAACAGAGCAATTTTCTACAGGGGCTATTTTTGGCCCTTGCAATAAAAATACCTGAGGCACTTTCTTTCTAGGAATGAGACTGAGATTTGCTGTGTTCTGTTAAATAGGGCAAGCTCAATGAACTTGAATCATTTTAAAATGCACAGATGATTCAGGAACACATTGGTTACATTAATCATGGCCAGAACGTGCCAATGTAGCTCACATTGCATCGGCAATGACCTGTGAGATTAAGTGGAAAAGTTTCTGGCAGTCATACTGCCTGGTCTCCAGTTTCCTATCTTAGCCAATACAAATACCGTTGGCCTGAGCTCACTCCACATCGGTGCTGCTTCTCTCTTTCTGTGCATGGAGATCTTTGATATGTGAACATGATGATGACACAGACCTCGGCGTGAGAAACCCATCCCTCTGCAACTATCCACTGTTGTTGTGGCTGGCATCCAGTATCTCACCAAGAATCAACACAAAGCAGAAGTGCGAGTGGGGTTTAATCCCACATCGAATTTTGTTGTGGCCCTTTTCAGAGGACACCACAAACATATGCTTTTTCATCGTCGGGTTACACAACCCCTGAAAGTCCCCAAAATCCCAGCTGAAATGGAGCATGAGGTGCATTCTGTGATATTGATCGGTACTAATCTGTTTTCCTGGTGTGGGTGTTGAGAGAGATGGCCGATGTGGGTGGGGTCAGCAGGGCCAGATTCCCTCTCCGACCAGGCCACCAATGTGCCACGTTGATAAACGAGCGTCCTAACAACCATGTCACTCTGTGGGCACATTAGCACACACAACTGCAATTCGCATTAAGCCATCCAACTTGTTCGCCAGCTGTGATATGTTTGATGGCAATAAATGAACACGGTTACAGTGAGTCTTGCGTGGCGTGAAACATTCAGTGGTCCGCTGCCCCCCGTGGGACTGCTAGCTGTCAGGGCGTTCCTTTTTTGTTTACAAAGTTGTTTGAATATTAAGCAGGGCCATTTTTCCAGTCATAATGAAACAACAATGCATAGCCACACATCTGCACATTTACATATTGCACTGTAATTTACTCTTAATTTCTTGCCTCACTCGAGCCGAGAGCGCGCTGGGCGCTGATTTGCAGAGGCTGCAAGGACGGCTGCGGGAGGGTAACATGTGGCTCTGTGTAGTGAGGTTTGTTTACCAATCATTTGCATTGCGTGTAAACAACATCAGTGCAACGGTCTGGAGCCTCACGCGTTGACAGGTGTCCACATGTTTAAAGGTGTGATATGAAAATGCAAGATCTCCACATATGGGGTTTGGGTAGCTGTTCTGAGCTTTTTGTTTAATCCCTCGTAGTGCGATAAAGCAAGTGGTGAGATTACAATTATAGTTCCCAACTTTCAAAAGCCAACAGTAAGCTACCCATTGTTTGACATTTTGCCGTTTGTTGGAGTAAAGTGAACCAGCTTTTAGACTCCTAATGTGTTAGACAGCTCCTACTGTGTTTAACGGACAGACAGTGATCAATACATTTAATCAGCACAGCCACTGTCACACACCATCAGAGCGTGATAATGCTGTGGGCATCTTTAAGAGGTCACACGCATGCACACACACACACACACACACACACACACACACACACACACACACACAGGAAAGCGGACAAGTTTCAACGCTCTGTTGGAAATATATTTTGGAAGCAGTCTCAGTGGGTTTTAGTGAATCATAGTGAATCAAGACTAAAACGTTTGGCTGGTGGTGTTTCAAAGGACACATTCAATTATTGATAAGGCATGAGTTTTTCCGGTTAAATCTCCACTGTTAGAACAGGCCTAAAACCTTTACTGTGAAGAGCATATCCTGATGCTCAGGGAAGGTGTGGATAACGAAGAAAGTTGCTGTGGTTTCACAGAATGAGTGATTTTATCCAGTTTGTTTTGTTGTAGTTTGGAGTTGCTGTTTTGTTAGTAGATGCATCTATGATGGATTCAACTGTACCAGGTGACAGATGACCTTCATTATCTGCAAGTCTTAAAACTGTAAATATTTTAGTTTTTAAATATAAAATTTAAATATTTAAGTGAATAGCTGCTGAAGGAATAGTTTGTCGGAAATTCAGTTTTAAAGTTGAAAGAGTGCTGTGCAACACACGACATACTGTAAGTGACTAAAAACATCCGACAGTATTCACTGATGAAAATGACAAAATGCTGATTTAGATTTGGGATAAGGTTAAAATAATTGTGTGCCTATTGTAAATTAATTTAATGGTTATCAAGTAAATACACTAAATAAAAAAAAGGTTAAATCATCCTCAAGGGCTGTGTGGCTTTAAAAGGGTGTTCATAGGTTGTGGTTAAAAATACATTTTAAAAGAAAATCTTTGCAAATAGTTAAATGCATTGAACAATAAATTCCACAACCTTTGTATGGACTGTGCTCAAAATTTAAAGAGACAGTTCACCTAAAATTAGAAGTAACGAAATTATCAAATATTTTGACAATCACAATACATTTGTAAGGCAAGGTTTATCTGTTTTTGTTTTTATGACATTCCTACATCCTAAACACAGTTACAACTAATAGAATTGGGTGTGTTAGGTTTAAAGTATGTGTGCGAATAATCAAACATTGACAATAATCGATTGTATTGGAGCACAGGGGGACCCCCAAATCTAATTCAGTTTAGGGCCTTGTAAAGGCTTGGGCCGACCCTGCCACTACTGCCTCTGTTGGTATTCTTCTTCTTCTTCCCCAATGGGAGTCTATGGCAGCCCTATGAACCGTACATAGGAAAATGATGAAACTTGGCACACTCGTAGTGGTGGTCCTCATCAGTCATTTGAGTATGAGTATCAGTCAAAGTATGGGGTCTCTAGCATGCACTCTATAGCGTCACAAGCAGTTCAAAAATTCACTTTTCAAACAGCTGTAACTTTTGAACCCCTTGATCTACCGAAATTCTACTTTGCATTCAATGCGTTACATTAAGGCTCCGCCCATTACAGTAGCGGCCATCTTGGAAAGTACAGTATTGCGTTTTTTTGCTACTAGTCCTAGAAATTGTGACCAATTGTCATGAAAATTGCTTCAGACGATCTTTGGACGGAGCCACACAGACATGATGCTACGGAATTGTGATTTTCACCATTGTTCAAAAGTTATGAGATCGCAAACTTTTCGAAGTTGACCCAAAAATGTATCTGAGGCTGTATCTCGGCCATTCTTTGATCTATCTGCTTGTGGTGTGCACAGACCTCTGCTAGGGCAGGGGCGGAAGGACCAAAATTGGCACTTAAAAATTAAGTACGGTTACTGACCTCCGTGAAGTTGGCACCCCATTTAAATAAATTGTCACCAAAACTATACCAATCGTTTGTGCTGTGTTTGTGCTGGTTTGGCGTTCAAGATATTAAACATACTCTTTCTTGGCTGTGTGACGTCACTCTCCACCCCATGTCGTCCAACTCTTATCAAATTGGTGCCGTTCGTTTGTGCTCGATTTGTGCCGGCTTGTGCCGTTAAAATCACCACTGTATGTTTTTGTAAGTTTGTTACAATGCAAATCGTTTGTCATTCAAACGATTTCAAGTAGAGTTAGCCTACAAAAGTTATTTGTTTTTAATAGAACTGAAAAACACTGTGATAATACATGTTTCAACGAACAAGACTGCAAACAAAGGGATGAAGTAGCAAAATGACTCAGTACAAATTATGTGAACTTTCAAACAAGGAAAGTCATGAAATCACGTTACCTTGGAAGTGATGGATTTGGAGTTTGATGTCAATAAAAACATTCCACATCTAAAAAAAGAATGTCAGTACCTGTAATAACCAGCACCACACAACACGAGCCGAACTAGACAGGTTAAATGGTACCAGCTGGACGGAGAGAAAGACGTATTTTATAATAGCAGGGCAGGCAGCGCAGGCAGTGCAGACCGATGAGCTAGACATAAAAGTACCGCGAGAGCGATTCAAGAAGTCTCCAGTATGCTATGCTCTCGCGGTACTTTCGTGTAATACGCCGATCGCTCTGCGCAGCGCCGAGCGAAGTCTAAGATATATAGCTCATTTCTAAAGATCAGAAGATATTATGATGTTTCTTTTTACGGCACAAAAGAGCACACACGAACGCCACCTGTTTGGGGCGATTTGGACGACATGGGGTGGACAGTGACGTCACTGCCGCAAATAATATTTGTTATTTCCAAGCCAGGGAAAAACATACAGTGGTGATTTTAACGGCACAAATCGAGCACAAACGAACGCCACCTGTTTGGGGAGATTTAAACGACATGGGGTGGAAAGTGACGTCACTGCCCCAAAATTCTTCTTGTTATATCTCGGTAAGGAAAGTAGTTACAGAGTTTGTTTTAATGGCACAAACGGGCACAAATCGAGCACAAACGAACGGCACCAATTTGATAAGAGTTGGACGACATGGGGTGGAGAGTGACGTCACACAGCCAAGAAAGAGTATGTTTAATATCTTGAACGCCAAACCAGCACAAACACAGCACAAACGAATGGTATAGTTTTGGTGACAATTTATTTAAATGGGGTGCCAACTTCACGGAGGTCCATTACCTTAATGTATATATTAACAAGTGAATTTTTACATTGTCTAAACAAGTGTAGTAATGATTTATTAAATATAAAATCAAAACAAAATTGAGAGATAAAATACTATATAATTAAAAATAAATATTGTTCACTTTTATTTTACTGATTTTATTTTATTTTTTTACTGATTTACTGATCTAAATTTTGTTAAACGCGCTGTCTTCTCATGCTTAACATGGTCAACTTGTCAAAAAACGAGTTGGGAATATTACGTAGTATTTCTGTGCTCAATACACTCCCCCAGCGATCTTACAGGTTTCGAACATATAAAACTGTTTCATAACAATTTTTCTTAGTCCCTTATTGGACAATTCTCCTGGAAAAGCACACGGCACGCCCACGCGGCAGCAAGGAGAGCACGAGAAGGGGCATGCGCAGACGTCACTTCACTTGTGTGCAGGAGAGAGAGAGAGAGCATACGTTCGCGAAGTTCAGGTGTTTGTTCACTGCATTTGGGTGATGAATGTTATATATACGGTGGATATAACGCTGGATTTGGAGATCGTTTGAAACTGATATATGGAGCCGTCCCAGCGCTAAAAGATGCCGAACATGAACCACATGCGGTGAATGAAACTGATGTCTGTGTTTTGTTGGCAATGGGTGCGCACGTGCTTTAGTTCAGCCTACACCTCCCCCCACACACGCGCCGTATGCTTTCGGAAAAAATCGTACAGCTGTAACCATCTTTGAATAAATGTGATCAAACTAAATACTCTTCGAAGATACAAAGTATGCAAAACTACTCTATAGGTACTCAACATTAATATGAGATTGGCAGAAACCGCATGTGTTAGGGCCGCTTTAATATTTTATAATGTACTGGCTTTAATGGAAAATATAATGGTGTCTACTGGTATGTGATGGATTCTATTGGTGGGGTGTTAGCTGGCTGAATAATCCTATTGGAATAATGTCCAAAACACACACAAAAAGAATAATTATGTAAGGGTTTCAATGGAAAAAGGCCATAAAAACTTCTGTGATGGTTTCTAGGATTTCTATTGTTTTTTGTTCAGCAGGGATACTAGACTGTTTATGTTAACATCAACAAAAACATCCTTACACTGCAGCTGCATGGCATTTGTTTATTTACACTTATAACACATTAAACTATTCATAGAAGTAGAAAGAACGTCCCTTGTCATTAAAACGGTGAATGACTTTAGATGAATACCGCCCCGTTATAATCAATGAAACTGACTACACCATTGTTTATGATTTTCTCGGTGACAATCGCGCACTTAAACTCTACTGCACCAGTGACTCATTTAGATGCCTCTGATTGGGCATTGCGTTCCTAATCTAAACAGATCCAGCAAAAAAAACGCTTTAACTCATTTTCACATTTAATTTTAGTCACAACAGTTGTAATATATTTTGATTAAATGTGCGTGGGGTGTTTCTTGCAATCAATCATATTCATCATTTTTGTTCATCTGGTTTTTTGCCTCAATTAATTTCCGATTCTGCTAGTAACTAATGCTTAAAAAAGCACACTGGGACATTGAATTACCTTGAATTGATTGACCATAACCCGTACGCTGCCGCATTAGCTACAACAGTCTGGTAAATGCATTTCTTCTGAGTGTGTTACCTGTGGCTGGTGAAGTAACTGAAGAGACGCAAAGAAGTTGCGCATGCAGCCCCATCAAGAACCTCCGCCTACTGCTCCACCCCCAGCCGCAAATTTGGTCATAATAAATAGCCTATTTTATATTATTTTTTTATCGTTGCTATGGTAGAAAGGTATTGTTGCCTAGTATAATTAGGATTTTTATCATTAATATCACTTTTTTTTGTATGACCAGAATGGCAAATTTACATTATGACTAAAGGGGCAGGGGCTTGAGCCCCCCTGGCCCCTCCCCTGTGCATGCCGCTGTCTATCGGTACAACATTTTTTGTACCAGTTTGGTACGTTTTCTAACATTCGGTTCATAACTTGAAAAACATAATTTTTTTTGCTGCTCATTTGACAAATGTGGTCTATTTTTTCCAGGCTCCGCTCATATGATCTTTGGACCGAGCCGCACAGACATGGCCGAACTGATTTTTATTTCTGTTAATTTATTTTTATTTTAGTTAGACTTCAGCTTTTTTTCTCTGAACTTTTGTTTTGGCTTTTGTTTGTGCAGTGTTTGATGAACAGCCGCAAAGACCGCCTATTCTCCGCATAGGGACATCATGCATAAACATTATAGAAGCGGGCTAGCCAGACAGGATTTAAACTATGCAGACTGAAGACCTAAAAGTTTGGTTTAAAGACGAAAAACGTACCAAGTAGAATGTTTTCTCACCATTCCATTTCTAACACACGCATACAGTGTTCAGAAAGCAGAAATAAAGCCGCTGCTCTCTGTATGTTTTTTCTGTTATCTCCGGTCGCGCTCATATGTACATTGCATGCACTTATTTCATCTATTCGAATGAAATATCTGAAAAAGCAAAATACAGGGTGTATGGCTGGGTAAATTTGTATGCTTTTTCAGATATTTCTAAACGAAATCAGGACAGAAGTGGTCAAAAGTGGACAAAATAGATGGATTACAGCAGCAGGTGAAAATGCGTGTGTGCCTCATTCGTCCACTTGTGGTCCGATCGACCAAAACCCATCTTAATACCAGGCATAAACAGGGCCATATAAAGATTGCAGGGAGCCCGGCAGGGGGGCAAAAGAGCCACATGCGGCTCGAGAGGCACGGGTTGCCGACCCCTGCTCTACTGTCTCATTTCAGGGCCTTCGGGGATTGACCTATCACTCTCCACTATTTGCTCAACCTAATAAAGCACATGCCTAGATACCGCAAGGTTGTGGGTTTGAATCCCGAGAGGCACTCGTGTTGCTTGTATATAGTGTACGTTGTGATTTCATTCTCGGATGTTTTTTAAACTATGCGTTTTTCACGAACATTTTGTTCTTGTGGCTTTGTGCTGTCATAGCTGCAACTTTGGTTATTGTTACATATCGCTACTTACACCTCTTTCAGCTTTGCGCAGCAGCCCTGTTGTGGGATTAAGTCACTGGCGTGGAGTCTTTGGGGTCAGCGGTTCGAATCCGGCTGTGGGCGTGTTCTGTGCTTGTGTGTAAATTGTGTGCTTTTGAGTTTGTTTTCACCTATTCTTCTCGACCTGTCCCTTTATCATCACAGATTTTCTCTTTCTGCCTTTTTTTGCTCTCGTTCCTCTGCGCCGGCGTGGCTCCGCGCTGTACTTGCGGCGCCTTTGGGGGGCTTGGTCCTGTATCGCTGCTTGCAGCTATATTTTCCTTTTGTTTTTTATATTTTCCTTTGTACTCTACTAAAATGATGGTGGTATTTTAGTGATTTTACTTGATTTTGACATGTGCTTCAGTCCTCTTCACTGTGTGTTTCAAAGAAGCCTTTCTCAAATGAAACAGTGAAATGGTCATAAAGTAAAGTCTCAGGACAGCTCTGGTGATGCCATTATGTCACTTGTCACTTTATATAGATACAGTATATAGGTCCCAACTCCCAAAAAGCCATAATGAAAGTAATTAAAGTTACTCGATTGGGTTATACATGTGCCTAGTGAAGTAAAATGATAGTTGTGTGTGAAAAAAATATTTGACTTTACTTAGCAAAACTGAAACCAAAACAAAACCATAAGAGCCTTTAATTTGAATATGATGGCATATTGATCACTTAAATTATATTGGTTCTTGTGTGTGTTCAGGTAAACTATTTCTTAAAGGTAAAAAGTGTCCTATCTAGGATATGATTATCGTATAGGGAGACAACACCTTGATTCCAAACACGTGCTCTCATTCTTGCTTTATCCTTCATTCTGTATCCCTCACAAACACACAGACACACTTCACAGCGGCCCATACTTTAAAAAATGGCTCTCATTTCCTTGGACAGGGCTGTGTGTCCACTCCTCCAGATCCAGACTGCCTTTCTATTTCATGGTGTATGGCCCCGGCGTGTGATTATTCCACTCTCTCAGGTACAGGGGGGAGTTAATGTCTAAGGAAACTGATGTCCCTGTCAGACGCCTGCCTCCCCCCCACGCGACCTCCCACCCCTCCTCTCGAGAAGCTTGTCATCGCACGCACACAGCGCCATCGGCGATATGACAGCGGCCTCCTTGCAATTTCGCAAATATGTGATACAAACACATACACTCACGCAGTCGTCCCTAACTATCAATTCTCCATGCAAGAGAAGAGAGGACCAGGAAGCATATGCCACCAGCCCTTGATCCCTCGGCCTGCATTTACATCCTCTCCACGGAGTATCAGCTGGTTAGACGCAGCTGTAACCATACATGTATGTGTCTGTAAACATACGTTGCTTTCCACACAGCAACAACTGCTGTCTGCTTGTCAGATCATGCAAGATTTTCAGCAGATATTAAATAAAGTTGTTCAGTTACTTTGCAGAAGAGTAGAGCAGTGTGTGCATGAGAAGGTACCTGATAGAAACATTGCAATGTAGAGGTTTACATTTTTTTTTAGGATTCAGGTGCCAGATTCACGAAAATGTTCTTAAGATAAAATATAAGATTGTTTCTTAAGATAAGTTATAGGAAGAATAATATTCCGAAGTGTGATTCTCAAACATTTCTTTAAGTAATAGTTCACCCAAAAATGAAAAATCTGTCATCATTCACTCAGCCTCATGTAATTTCATACCTGCAAAAATGTCTTTGTTCTGATGAACACAGAGAAAAATATTTGGAAGAATGTTAGCAATTTTGTGACATCATTGACTGCCATAGTAGAAAAATTAAATGGCTGTCAAAGGTGCCCCAGAACTGTTTGTTTTCCTAAATTCAACAGAACAAAGAAATGTATATAGGTTTGAAACAACCTGAGGGTGAGTAAATGATGACAGAATTTTCATTTTTGAGTGAACTAGCCCTTCAAGAAGTTCTCAACTATTTTTACATCTTTAAACATCTTCATTTTTAAATTAATTAATTTTAAATAAGAAATTGCATATGCTTTATCAATGATTACACATGCTTGTGTGGTAACTGTATATATTCATCTATAAAAAAACGTTATTTGTGTAACAAGTGCCTTGCATTCTTATGTACAGTATATACAGTATATTACATGTGATGTGTTAAACGGCATTTACGATCGCATGTTAGCAAGCATACAAAATTATATTTATTATAATACTTTTTGTGTGTTACAACACCAATATTTACAAGATACAATAATAAATGTAAAAAGCACTATTAAAACGTTTTTAATAATGAAATATTATTATAATATCAACATAAAAATTCCGTAATGGCAAGTGAATGTGTCAAAATTACGACGCTTTGAGATTTAAGACAACCGTATTATTTTAAGATGATATTTACGACAGCTTTTGTTTCAAGAGTTTGCATTCTTTTTTTCCTAAGATCAATCTTGAGGAAAATAATAAGAACTGTCTTAAGATGTTTTTCAGGAATATAACTTAACTTATCTTAAATTAGAATTTACAAAAACATTTCTTCTTGAGAATGTTTTGTGAATCCGGCCCCAGATTTCTATCATGCTTAGTAGTTGAGATACATCTTACGTTTTTATTCAAAGTAATTTACAGTGAAGGTACGTTTTATCAGTATATTCACTGGAATTGAACCCACAACATTTGCACTACTTTTTTCCAAAGATTTAATATAGAATTGACTATATTTCTCAAATGCATCCTATTCCTTTTGGATCAAAGTAAATCCATATAAATATTTAGTGGAGTGCCTAAATAAGGATTTATGAAAATACACATACCAAGCATAGGTGGCATTTCGGGCTTGATTTGATTCTGTTTCTCTCCAGACTTTAATTGATGACATGCTCGTCATCAAGACAGAAAAAAAGAAACCTCAAAAAAGAATGTGAAACATCTCTACAAGAAAAGAAAGAAGGGTCTTTCCCTAACTTTCCACTGCAGTTTTCTTTCAGGGCACACAGGACATATGATGTTCTCGCCATGAGAGTGTTGAACTCATCCATAATTAACCTACATGTCATTTTTATTGCAGCGCAAGCCTTGCTTTTGCAAACTTGCGTTTCCCATATGCGTTTTGATAAACTTTTTTTCTCTCTCTACCTGATCACATTTGGGAGTCTCCTCGCTGCGGTGATTAAGTGGATCTTGGATTACATAGGTTGTCCGGTGGGAGCCCTGGCAAGAGTCATTATCTAATGTTTTCCTGTTGCAGTCATGCAATGTAAGGACACCAGCTTTATACTCTCATCCAGTTTAGTTCATTCTTCGAGTCCCTGTGCCTCACAGTGAGATTTTCCAGCCGTGGAAACCAATGAACATCCAAGCCAGTAAAGACCGCTAAGTTGACCTGAGAGACCGCAAGTCAGCAAGTTGAAATAATGTCTGGTCTAATGTTCTATGACATGCCAATTTGATCTGGCAAGAAAAGCGGATGCCCTGAGCCATGCTGGCAATAGCAAAGAGCAGATAATGGCCAAGGAAAAGAGCTGAAACTCACGAGCCAGTTAATCAAGAGATGTGCCAGATCATTTCAGCAGCTCCCGAATTCGGGGATTTGAAGCGCCAGACGGCAAGGCCGTCGAGGCGGGGTTCTTATGCTGCAATCCAATCTATTTATTTAAAGATCAATGCTGTTCAGTCAAGCATGCACTGCATCAAATGATTGGCGTGCTCAGCAGAGTGGAAGTTACATATGCTCTGAGAAAATGAACAGAATTTTACAGAATAGATGAAATCGAGATGTGTCACATCATCAAAGAGCTTCTATTATTTTACCATTGTGCAATACCTGTTTATATTAGCGCCCCAAACTTTTGAAAGAGGCGTGTGAGGTAACTCTTCAAAATATATTTAATATAAGCACTGAACATTCATCTGACCATCACCCACAAATACTTTACAGAAATGAATGATAATTTGTTGATAGATAACATTTTCTTTCATGTGACAACATAATAAAGACATGTTCTTGGTATTGGCAAACACCAATGTGTAGCATTACAAAATAGAAAAATTATATGAATAATGAACATGCCAGACCCCATAACCAACATGAATTAGCCTTTCTGCTTTGCGATCTGATAAACTGCAGACCTCTGGTTCAAGAGTTTAAGGTCCTCAGCTTCATCTCGTATACTGTTGATTCATTTCATAGTTAATTCCACATTAGGCAATGTGATTATGTACCTATTGTAAGAAATTCTACAGAGAAAGCATGTTTGTAAAGAAGGTTATGCAGAATTCAGTTGCCAGTCTTCAAATAATGCCCTCCTGTATTTACATTTTACATATGGATGGATATCAATCTGCTCTATGTGTAGGTGTGAATGTATGTTTGAGCGTGTCTTTGAGGCAGACCGTGTGTGGCCGTGCATTAGGCATCTGTATCAGTCAGGGTACGGCGTACGTGTGTGATTTGAATGTTTATTCTGCTCACGTCTGTAAATCTGCCGCTGGACCTCAGGGCCGGTTGTGAGGGTCCAGTGATTGACATTTCTAAGTCTGTGTGTTCAAACATCTCTCCTCTTGTTTCTCTTTTGATCAGCGTGTGCCATTCTCACTGATTTAGCAAATCGGTGATGCTTGTCAAAGAATTAATTACCTGGATCGGTGCTGGGTGACATGTCTGGCAGCTAAGAAAGAGGGAGAGAGACGGAAAGAAAAAGAGAGCATTTCTGTTCATGCACCAAACAATCCTGCTTAATCACCCCCAATCCATTTCAAAATGAACTTGATTGGACTTCTATCTGAAAAATAATGGGGAATTAAGCAGTACCATGACAGTAGCTGTTCATATTTGCATATGCGTACATGCTAAATTAGCTCTTCCGCCACTCAGATGGAGACGGGCTAAGAGCTGCCGCTTCCGACGGTTTATAAGTAAAGGTGAAAGCAAACTGCAGCCGCTAGCACATCTACCCTTCATTCAGTTGGTGTTTTATTACTTAATATAGCATGTTTATGTGCAACGTGTCTGTGTCCTTAAATAATGTGATGAATTTTACCTGTACGGTGTGAACATGAAGGGTACTGTTGTCGTACAGGTATCCACAAAAAGGTCTAACATCATGTGCGTCTTCGTTTGCTGTATAATTATATAATGCAAGAATGCAATTATTACATTTGTGAGCTTCTGTCATGGTTCTGCAACAAGACCAAGAAAGACATGACATGATGACGCAGAACCATGACGGAACCCCATGTTTCATGTGGAGGGAGGTAATTTTGGCCCTTTCGGCTCGCCATACTCTCTCCGGTCTCGTCTCTGTTCCCGCCCTCTCGTCTCCTCATTATTGCTCGTTATTGTTTTATGCCCGTCAGCTGTTCCCTCTTGATTTGTTCCCTTATTTAATGCCGTTGTGTCTTCTGTCTTGTGTCGGTTCATTTCGCCTTGTCTGTCCGTCAGCAACCTCCCGGTCTGTATTGCTGTGTTGTCCAGTTTAGTTTATGTCTAGTATTGTATTTAGTCTTGTCTACTTTAGTGTAGTTAGTCTGTGTTCCTGTTACCTCTTGTTTATTCCCTTGCTGTTGTTGTGTTACCCCCTCGTGGGTTTTTGTTTCATGTTTTGTATATATAATTAAAGTCTGTTTGTTAACCCCTTACCCGCTGTCTGCACTTGGGTCCTCTGTCCATGTTTCCCCCAGCGTTCCATGACAGCGTCTAAGTGTCCAAATACATTTTGAGACCATTGTATTTATACGTTTTGCTAATATTTATAACATAAACATAATGCTTTGAATGCATACAACAGATAACTTTGTCATAATATATACAGCACTGTTACAGTGATTGTTTGATTGCTATTTCATATCTTTTGTAGTGTAAAAGAAGTCATTGTAAAAATTTTAAAGTGAGCAATTTACTTCAGCCCTTTATTCTTGATGAGGTGAAACAGCTGCATTTAAGGGCTGTGCAACCAAACCACTCAGGCTTTACGAACCCGCTGACCTCCGTGTCTCTTCTACACACGCAGCATCTATCTAACCCTGACCCAGACAAACACAGGCATCAGCGTACAGACATCACACTCTTCGGCTGACAGATCTCCGCACCGCCCATCACTCTTTTATTCATGCCTTCTACACCCGGCCACCCCGCGCCTTTTACCTTGCTCTCGGCAAAACACAGGCGGAAAGTCATTTCGCTTTTATCAAGTTGTCATTTTGGTACTTTTTTGTTCCATCGGACTTGGGCTGTCACTCTCGGCCCGGGCCACAAGAGAACTCCATCGTATAACAGCCTGCGGAGGGAGGCGGCTGCACAGCGCACAAGACTGCAAATAGCTTTTACACTTCAGCAAGCTGCCCCTGATAAATGAACATCATATGAACATTTGCTGCTTGATATCCATCAGTGATTGGCCACAAAGGAAGCACAAAGCAAATGAGTTTGGGGGTAAAAAATGAATGGCTATCAAATCGCGCTACATTATTCAAATAAGCGAATACTGAGAAACGACCTTACACAATGTTATATTAAGATGAACATTGTGTTGGGTGCGTGTGTGCTCATTTTACGGCCTCTATACATGGGAGCTTTCTCAATTAATAATCTTTAAAAATGAATCTTATTTCGTATAAACTCTGCAATTTCCCAAAACTTGAATTCCTTCAGCAATTTGTCCTCATTTAACTCTGTGAGGGATTTTGTGGTCACACACGTTTCTTGTTGAATGATTTTAGGGAGTAATGTCACATTGTGTTTTCTGTAATTCAGCTTTAAGGTATTTTTCTCTACATAATCTCAATTTATGCACATGTCCTGCCATCTTCATCAACAGTAATTGCTCTTGGGGATCCTGTTTTCGCGTGCCAAAACCAGAGAACCTGTGGCTATGTCTCTTCTTGGAATCTTTCATAAGTAATTAATTAAAACATTTGAAGATAGAACAGATCTGATATTGTAAGTGATGCTGTTAAACCCCAAGGGTTAATATTGGTCTGTAAGCTTATTGCCATCAAACTGGAGTCCAATTTTGGAGTCCTTTTTGTGGTTGTCGGTTTTAAAACCCATGGCATATTTGATATTTATTTAATTTCAATTATTATTACATGCATCTTTGGTATTTTTGGTGTAATATCTACAGCAATTTTGACATGCACATGATGATTTGTAATTTTATAAGCATTTATAAAGCATATAAAATTTATAAGCATGCTGTGCAGCTCTGAATGTCGTTTTCTTAGATCTTTATGGCTCATATAATTAATTTGTCAGTATGTATTAACTCTTCTCAACTGCTCGAGGATGGCAAGCAAAATGTTACATGCAAATAATGAAACACAAATAACCATATAATTGTTCATGCAGGATGGGACCATAAAGAGGCTTATCGACTTTCAAAAGGGAGGACAAATTATTCCCTTCCATTGTTGTTGACATCTAAAGTTGAGCATCCAATCACGCTTCTTGGAATTTTGATTTAGTTTACAATTGAACCAGATGCTTGGTTTTATACTATTACAATATTTAGCCCCATGTTTGTTACTTGTGTTAGGCAGAAAAATCCACAAAATGGAAAAAAAATCCAATTTATATGTCATTGTATTGATTGGGTAACACTATACAATTAGGTTTGTTAACATGAACTGAAAATAAACAATACTTAAATAATGATATTAGTCAAATTAATATTTTTTGTGTTTTTTTATGTGGGATATGTGTTGCGGCATAGCAAAATTTTGAAAACTGTTAATATTATATTTTATTATTTTAATATTACAGTTTAATATAATTCATATTTATGATTTACAATATCATAAAAGAGATTAATCCTCTTTTATATATATATATATATTTTTTTTTGCCGTAACACCATAGGACAAATTTGCATATTAGTCTACTACCCATATATAGTATTTTATATGTAAAGGAGGACAGGGAGAGATTTTGTCTCTTAAAGGGATAATATTTATTTGTTCTGCTGAACAAAAGGAAGATAACTGGAAGAATGTCAGTTACCAAACAGATCTCATCCCCCATTTACTGCCATAGTAGGGAAAACAAATACTATGGGAGTCAATAGGGGATGAGATCTGTTTGGTTACTGACATTCTTCCAAATATCTTCCTTTGTGTTTACCAGAATGAAGAAATGTATACAGGTTTGGAACAATCTGAGGGTGAGTAAATGATGACAGAATTTTCATTTTTGGGTGAACTCGCTTGGCAAAATGTTAAACAGCTGCTGAATAATTCACAGCATTATCATATGAGTAGTATTATTATGAGATCTTGTTTTTTTTTCTTTCTTGGTCACGGTTATTGTCAATATTGGTATATTGTGAACAACAATAAACAGCTGTTTGCACTCCATCACAATAAAAAATAGCACTTGTTCTTCTCTTAATGTCATATTACTCTTTCCCGCAAACAACAAACTCAGGCACACACTTCCTATTTAACATATAATGACTGCATAAAATTGGGCACAAAGCACGAGAGTGTTTGGCAGCAGCCGGCTGATGTAGCGAGAGCTCCTGCTTATCTCCACTGTTCAGTCAGAGCTCATGGAAAAGAGTTCTGTTCTCTCCTCCATTCTCTAAAGCGCTGTTGTGTGGTTTGGGATTACCCTCTCTCTTTTTGTGTGCTGCCAGCAGCTGCTCTACCACCTCAGCAAAGTTCTCTCTCTTTCTGTGTGTCTGACACACTAGCCAGTCCTCTGAGTATTACATCATCCTGATGTAATGTCTAACCAATCACATGACTGCTCTGCTAAACCTTCAAGGATTACGGAGCCCTGTAGCTCAGACTGCATAATGAGAGAAAAACAGAACGAAACTAAGTAGGAGTGAAAGTAAACGAGCAGAAGCAGAAAGATGAGACTATTTCCTTAGGCTCTTTCTCGGATCAATGTTTCCTGCACTTCCTCTTTATCTCACCCAGAGGATGGCACCAAAAAAGCTAGATCTTGTGCTTTGAGCTGAACCTGAGAGATATCAGGGTCTCAGGTGGGGGTTTATGCCTGAAAATGTACATTTCTCAAGAGCTGTCGGTACAATACTTGTCTAATGTCTAAATGCGTAATGCTTTATTACGGCTAATAAGTTTAATTTTTATCAAATTAGATGATCAATTAGTAATAGCTTTTGGTCTGTACTTTTTATATTCTTTAGCCGTGTTTGATGCCATTTGTGATATAATTTTATTGTATAATATGCATGTAAAGACTGTTTACAATGAAGAAATGCAAGTTCTCAGAGTCTCCAAGTGGTTGTTGAACCAAACAAATAAGTGTGTAAAAAATACTTTTACAGTTACCTTAAAAGTTAAAGTACTGTTACTTTAAAAGATGGCACTTTACAAATATTAAGTTATTTACCATCACCCCACATTATATTTATGCTTCAGTATTTGTACATTTCACAACATGCAGATGCATCAGGTTAGCAAACATTCTTAAAGGGATACTTTACTAGCAAATCAAAATTTCCACATGTTTTACTCACCCTCAAGGCATAACTGAATATGGTTTTCTTCTTGAAGAAAAATGCAGTCGGAGTTATAATACCATGTATCATTTTACTTCCAAGCGGTAGAATGGGAGTGAATGGGTGTTGACTTTTTGAAGCTCTAAAAAGTGCATCCATCGATCAAAGAACTGCTCGACATGGCTCTGTGGTGTTAACAAAGGTCTTCTGAAGCGAATAGATGGGTTTAACGTTGATGTCTAGCTTCCGCTTCCGTCATCTCTCGAATGCTCGTGAACCAGAGGCTTGTTTTTCCGGCAAATGACGAAAGCTCCCGCCAGAGTAGACGCTATCCTATTGGAACAAAACAAAAAATGCAGTGTTCGTCATCGGAAGTTACGACACGCCTGCGTCATCTGCCGGAAAAACAAGCCTCTGGTTCACGTGCATTCGAGAGATGACGGAAGCTTGACATCAACGTTAATAGCGCTGTCAATATGGATATATCTCTTAAACAAACGCATCGATTAAGCTAATGACAACATCATAGAGAGGCTACTGCTTTAATCATGTGTGTTCACAAGACCATTTCAGTTAACTGAAAAATAGTGAATGCTTTTCTTTACATGTAGTAAAGAAATAGATCTCCATTTTATTCAATAGTACCCTTTGATAATCCATACTGGATGGCTCAGTACACAATGCTTTATTTGAGACAGCTTTGGCAGTTTCACAACTACTACTACACATTTGACATTTTCTTTCAATGTAATGTTCACATCTACACTGCCTATAGACATTAAAATCAAATTTTCCCATGACAGGAATGTCCTTTTATCTTTAATGACAATGAGCTTTACTTAGAGGCAGTCCGAAACCACAGATGTGTCTTGTTTTGAAGTTTTACCACATCTGTGGGTTTGCTCTTCATGTATGTTGAGTGTTTGTGGTTCTGGCCGCATCAAGAGCCTCGTTCAAACATGAGAGAGAAAGCAGAGAGTGATCTTCTCTTCTGTTTTTTTAAAAACCTATAGCTAAGGTTCAGCCAATCAGGACTCATTACTCAGTCAGTCAAGTAGATTCAGGTTTTATAGATATAAATGATGACTATAGGTGTCATTATACAACTGTTTATTTACCCTAAATGTGAAAATCTTTTATTAATGGTTCTTAGAAAACGTTTTTTCTCAATTTGAATTCAATTTGAACTCAATTCAATTTGAATTTGTGGTGCTTTGTGTCAAGAAATGAAATTAATCTGACTAGTGAGGGTAATATAATGTCCTGATTGTGATTACTAAATTGATTGTTTCACTGAAATTGATTTTTTTTATAAAAAGTATATTTAAAAAACAATTCTCAATATATTTAGCCCATATGACTGCACATTTTATGTAATAAAAATGTATATTTATTATAATTTATTTTATGTTTAGAATTTTTTCAGTTATATTTCTATTATATTTTATTTGTTTTAATACTGTTTTTTCCCCGTTTTGAATACATTTTAATATCTATTTTACTTTTTAAATTATTTCTGTTTTTATTTTATTTCATTACATTTTTCTACTTTTTTATTTATATCAATTCCCTTCCTAATTATTTACCCGCTATTAATTATCCATTAATTAACTGATGTGAGCATGATGGGACATTGATAGATTAATTGCTTATGTTTATTTCATCTCTTTACCTGAACAGATCTTAATATCTTCCTTCTGTGTTAATCCGCTCTAAAACATAACCATAGAGAATATTGACATTCCAGACGTCTGGACGCACTCTTGGTATTTTGCACAAATGTCCTACATTCAAGGTATGAAGCAGGAGCTCATATGGAGAGCTGTAATTATAGGCACATGTATAGAACATACAAAGACGTGGCTGACAGCATCACCTGTCTTCTCTACCCCCTCTCCCACCGGGAGTGAAGTTCACTGCTTGAGGTTTCTGTTTGAAAGCACGCCGAACGTTCTAGTCATACGGTATGACTGCTGGGATATATGTTTTCATCTCGTCTCAGAGCTTGAAGCTGATTTAGGATTTTAAAAGGAGGAAAAGAGGAGCAACGTATCAAGAGTGTTGAAGCGTCTCATTAGACGACTACCAACATCAGGACCAAGAGAGAGATTTCAAGAGAGGAGAGAGAGAAAGAGAGATTAATGTAAATCTCAAATATGAGGAACGCATTAATATTTCATTAGCACCTCTTTATTTTCTCCTCAGAGTGACACTCTTGTGCAGATAGCAGGGTGGAGGGGAAGGGGGTGATTTAATGATTGGTGAATTGTATCTCTCTCTATTCTCTCTGTCACTCTCAATCTCTCCTTTGCAGTAAATCAGCACTCGGGGCTTTTGCTCTGAATTCCTCACAGAGCTGACAGCACCACATAATTACGCTCACTTCTCCCTTATCTCAGAGACGAGAAAAGATGAGATATTTAGTGAACAGAGCTTCTGCACGTGGCCTTTGTCGTGGGCAGACAGACCTTGACCTTCTGCTCACAGAAATTCTTCAGACATTGAAGTTCCAGACAATGTAGCATAAAATATACAATATGGGTAGTTTTTGCTTACCCGAACTCGGTTGTAGTTTGGAGTTTGATGGGATTGTATTGATGCTACTAAATTAGGCATCTGATGTACATCTTATATTTACTGTCTGATCAGATTTCATCAAAAAGACAGAGTTTATATTAGATTTCAAAGATCGGATAAAAATCAAATCAGTTTTGTGTAAACATGACCTTAAACTGCAGACAGTGGAATAGTAAGTGTTTTGACCAAACATGTAATGGCTTGTAGTTTAATTATGGTTAATCTCATTTGCAGTTATTTTACTGACAGGAGAAAAGCTCAAACTATGTAAATGCAAGCGCTATAAATAATACTCCCCACGAAAAACATTTAACCAGTTAATTTAGAACAAGCCTTGCATTTTCATGTTGTTTTATTTGGTAGAAATTGTGATTGTTCAGCAGATTATGTCTGTTCTCTTCGTGAGCCATGAGAATAGGGGCTGTGTTGTTGAATGTACCCCTCATGAAAATGTTATATCCCTCCCACCTACTCCATGTGATTTATCTTTTCATTACATTCCGTCTTTATGATCCCAGCATAATCGGAACCTTTAATGTGGCATGTTCGCAAAAACAAGACAGCAGACACATCCATCTTCACATTTCGTCATCCATAGGAACTATTGAGAAATAATAGACTCTATCCAGAGTATAGTTTCATGTTGAATTTCCGTGTCTTTTCTTTATGTGGGACTTTATGACCAGTAGTAGTTATTTCAACCACGTGAAAGATTTTTCTGTGCACTTTTAAACCTGCAGTGTGCAATGATATGTCTGATCAGGTAATAATTCAGAGTTGGGCTCTAGAAGTTGTTGCAAGCGCCATGTGATTTACCCAGGAACTCAAAATGTTCCTGGATCAACATGCTTTGTTGGTCCTAGTCTCGCATAGCCAGACCAGACATCATACTGAAGGTCTGGAACCTTTCGCCGCTTTCTTTGGCCAAGGCCCGACTAAGAGGCCATGTGACTGACAGGTAAAGCAACCAATCAGGTTTCGTTTTGTGACGCGTCATGTTTAGAGGCGTGTAAATGTCCCTGCAGTAACAGACCGGTGTACATTCACGAACGTGTCAAAAGTTAACAGCAACTACAATGATCATAAGTTTATGCCGTGAACCCGGCATACTTTTAAGAATTAAGCGTTTAGTTGATCGTGATGAATTCTTATTGCAACCGTTGTAAACTCGACAGCTTACTTCTTAGATCAGACGGCTTCGTGTTGTTTCCAGGGGGACCGTTAAAGAACGCGACACGCACGTCTCCTGGAAATCCTGTGAAATTCAACCAATCAGATGACGACTTCAACGTGCTGAAGTGTTTCCAGAAAAGTGTGCCTTATGCATCAGACGTTTAGGTCCATGGGTGTGACGTCTGAAGCTGAGACTACGTTGGTCCTGGACACAACATTCCTATCAAACAGAGCCAAAGTTCACGCATAAAATCTAGCATGCCAGAATGATTTTCTATTGCCTGCTACGATGGAGTTTATGATGATCGAGAAAGGTCCAGTATAGTTTCATTTCTGTTCCATTATGTTAACAAATATACGCCCGGTTTCATAGACAAGGCTTAATGGCTAGTCCCAGACTAAAATGTATGTTTGAGCTGACTTAACTGTACATAACTTGCCCTGACATTTCTTAAAATATGTCAGTGCCATTGTTTTGTCTCAAGATGCACGCCAGTAATGTTTTGTTCTATAGCATTTTTATAAAAGTGACTTAAATATCCTTATTTAACTAAGGCATAGTCCTGGGTTAAGCTAAGCCTTGTCTGTGTAGAAAGACAGCAGGCAGTGGTATATGTGTGACCCTGTGATCTGCACGGACGAGCCCGGGTGGACGAAACAACGATATTACATGAGAAGAATGCAAGCCGATACCCTTGAAGGAATGTGGCTGCATCCAGTGTTCAAATGACCTGCCGCACACCCACCATGTCTCAAATTGATTACGTGATTGAAAACCACCTTCGTTCCCGATCACGGCTGGAGACATGCCGCTCTGAGAAGCTCCTCTGAGGGTCTTCGAGAGGATTGTGTACAGATTGCAGGTCATTTGGGGGAGGCAGTCAAGGGGAACGAGAACGTCATGCTGGCTAGCTGTACAGAAAGGATTGTGTGGGTGGATGAGGTGAAGTTCGATGAGGTTTTGCAGGTGTCAAAGAAATTCTTTCTTGCGTTGATCCGAGACCGAGTTTTGCGGCGCGGGTTTAATGGGTGCGATTCAGATTTGATTCAAGGCCGCTGATTCCAGATCTGTACTACAGCCAAGTTCTGTCTCACTTGATTAAAGAGAGTGATTGAGAAACACAGCCATTAGGCAAAAGAAGAGTGAAAACATGTGTTTGTCCTTCAGATATACAGCCCCCATCGATTGGCATCATTAAGCCTCCAATGAAATTGGGGTCTAAATGCCCTTTTAAATTCGTCTGCTGATTCGGTTTGGCTTCAGTGATTAGGCAATAGCTCATTGGTACACAATTAGAGCAGCATGCGGTGAACGTACAGTCACACTGTCATATTTATCTGCCACGTATTCGTAATTATTTCCTCGTGCAGGGTCCTTTTAACCTGGATATGACTTTTAAAGCAGTTACAGCTGTCATCAGTGAAAGTATGGAAATTGAAGGTTAATCTAAGTAATATTGATTAATTCTGTGGCAGGGCCAACAAATATTTAAAGTGACATTGTCACATGAATTATTAAATGGTTTTCAGTCAAATAAGTTATTTATCCCATTATGTGAAATGGTTCTATAGGAAATTCCATAGAGGCATGAATCTGTTTATGTTTGCGGTATACAGCAATAAAGCTGTGATGTTGATGATACAGTAGCAATAATTTACAAACATGAATGTTTGTTGTAGTGCATGTGTTTTTCACTGTTTTTTTTCACATTCTGTTTCTCAAAATATATATATATATTTAATATATTCTTAAAAAACAATGAAGTTTCTTTTTAAATTCTAAAAAGTTACCATTGATGTAGCCAGTTTTGCTGTGTGTGGCTAGTCGGGATGCTCAAACAAACTGAACAATGTTTTAATATTTATATAATAATCATATTTATTTAGTTATTTAGTTAGTAAGTTAGTTAGCTAGTTAGTTAGTTGTTTTAATTCTTTATTGACTTATTTAATTTTAAAGGTACAAGTTTTATATATGTATTATTATTTATTTTATAATAATTACTATTTTTTTAATTATTTATTATTGAAAGATAAGCGTTATGATATGTTTTTTATGTTTTATTTATATTATTTTATAATTTATTTATAATTTATTTATTTTAAGTTAAAAGTGTTTTTAGGTCAATAAAAAATGTCACGCTTCACCTTTGAAGAGGTGCCTATACTGGCTAGAAACCCCACACTTCAAAAATAATCAAGTACCCCACATGTAAACTCGCCAGTCATTTCTTCCTTATGACATTTACTTGGAATATTTACAGACATACAGATATTTTTAGAGTCATTTCTATTATTGGTTTACACTGTATATTGCCATTTGCCTTATGAAACATTACTTTAATAACCTTCGAGTCAAAATGAATTTCTTTATGAGGAAAGCAAATCTCATTCTGCAATTGTCTTACACCAATCACGCGTTCACCTGTATTATCACAAAAATCCTAATTGAAATGGCCTTTGAAAGTCAATTTACCCATTTCACAAAGTAAGCCATACAGTACCCTTCAGATGCACGAATTATGGAAAATCTTACCTAGAGAGGTCTTTAAATGGAATGTTTCTTGTTTCTAATAAAATGTCTTCCCCTTATCAGGGTCCCTTACAATCCATATGTTAATGTCTAATGTTGAACTATTTAGGTACGCAATTTGTTCTTTTCTCTGCTTGTGTTATCTGAAATTATGCTGTAAATTTCTGCAAGGGTGAAATGATAATGCTTATCGACCCACCCATAAACCTCATATTCAAATTTTTTGGTTGCATGATTAGTCCTATTTATCTGCATAATTGGATTGAGTTTTTCTTTTTCCACAATGCACGGTGAGCAGTTGGGGTCTGCCGATTTAGAAACTACAGACTAAAACAAATGGCTTCAGAAGGGTGCGCGACATAATTGTGCTCTAGATTAATTCCATCTGGGGACAATCAATAGTTTTGCCAATGGATTTTTGAAGTCAAATCAAGTTATTCTTGCCTATGAGACTGCTGTGGAGAAAACAAACAACCCTGGACTTGGCGTCAGAAAAGGTGGCACAAGACTTAACTTGGATATTACCATCCAGAGATTTTCACTTCAGAGCTCACAGGCGGAATGCAAACACAATGTTTTGAATTGTTTGTAAAATGTAATTCATGCAAACATCCCCAGGCTATTTATGCCAAAAAATGTAATTGTGTCAAAGATGTAATCCAAATGAATATTACACTGGAGCAGGTTCAGATTTGGTTCACATACATATTCAGATGCTTATACAGCATTTGTACTCATTGAATTATTCAATTCGTACTATGAATTTGTTACGTGACATCTGTCTGTATACCATTCTATTGAATTGTTGTCTTTCAGTTGTGAAAGAAACTATGTGGTCTATTTTTTTATTGGTTACCTGTAAGACATCTTTGACATTTTTAGACCCTTAAGTCACACTTCAAGAGGTCTCGTTATGCTTTTTTTAACATTTTCGACTAGTGAGTATTGTTCCTGTTTAAAAGCAATGCAAAGTTAAAAAACTCAAAGTGGAACCTCGACGCTATTCACTATCATGGAGTTCTGTAAAAAGATATATACATCTTGTAAAATGCAGCTGTTAACATCGTACATGGTTTACATAACAAATCTAACAGCAGCAATACAGACATTGCTCACCTCATGAGGAAACAGGTATCCACCTTGTTCTTCAGCCATTTTAAAAATGGGAGAGTTGGACAACACACGAGCATCATGTGTGCGGCCAGGCCAGCCCACATACACATCTGTAAAGCTAGATCAAAACGAGACATTGGTGTTATACTGTGAACACAAAAACAATTTTTGATCAAATGTGTGTAATACATCTAAATTGCTTAGGAACTTTATTCTTATGAGAAATTGTGGTCCACCATAGCTTGAAGTACAATTGAATGCCATCCCTTACGATTGTAGTAAGCTGCTGGATTTTCCCTGGGAGCAATTATAGGGATATGGCTACCATCTATGGCACCATCACACAAAGGATACCCACGTTCAGCGAAACCATTAAGAGTACCTTGAAGAGCTTCCCCTTTGGGCAATGAGATGAAACGTTTGAAAAGTTTTCTCTTTAATGTCACTGTGACTTCGTTAACCGGTTTACAAACAGTCGATACCCCCACACCAAAAAGACAACTGATCGTACGGTACTCGCCATGAGTTGCACATAACAATAGCAAGTCTACGGCGTGGTTCAAGAGGCCTTCTCCGGTTTGTAGTCTTACGTCTCAGGCTTGGCTCCACTCGATCCAAAACAAACTCGAACGTATTCCGTGACATTCGAAAATGCTGCCGCCACTGATCTTCATTAAAGTTTTCAAGAATATTTGTCCAAAATACAGATCCTTGAGGTCTTTCTATAGTCCACAGTATTCTTGAAACACCTCTGACTTGCATGAGCTGTGTACAAAGACCTGTTGCTTTTAGCATGCGATGGCGCCGCCGTGCTCTAACTCTTGCTGCTTCACATTGTTTTCTACTGTCTGCCAATTTTTTTTCCAGCGTATTGTTTATCGATTGTAAGCGGTGTAAAGAAGTCAAAATCGCAAATAAAGTTGTGATTTGACCAAGAAACGCGTTGCAAAAAAGCAACAAAGTTTGCATATCAACATCTAACGTCCGATCAGCTGCCATGTTGTTCAACACAATGCAAACACTTCCGCTGTTGTAGCACGTCACTAGCGCTTTCTTTTCTGATGCCCATATTATACGTCACATCAAGATCGTGTCATGTGTCTTTACGGGATCTTTAGGGGATATGTGTGAACACACGCACAGATTCCAGAAAATCAATGCCAGTGTGAATGGACAAAAATCAAACAATTTCAGATTTCAGTGTGAAAAGGGCTTTAGTGGCGGCTCTCACAGCCCTGCACTTTCTGCTGGAAAGGGGGCGGAGACCAGCAGCTCATTTGCATTTAAAGAGACACCCCCAAAACAGTCGGTTTTTCCTCACAGGCAAAACTGGACATGTAGGGCACAGTATAATAAAAGATATGTAGTGTATTTTGAGCTGAAACTTCACAGACACATTCTGTGGACTCTTAAGATTTATATTACATTTTGTAAAAGGGCTAGATAGGGGGGCTTTAATAACAGATGTTTGCTTTATTTCCTGTTTTAAGTAGTTTTAGTAAATTATTGCCCTATTAAACACTGCAAAATGTTCTTATTCTTATTGATGACATCATTGCAGAGTGAAATCTCCAGTTGCCTAATTTGACATGTTCCCATGCACGTGAAGTCCCTGTAAATGAAACTGGCCTTCTACAAAGTTTGACATTGGCAAAAAAATGTAGGTGCAGTCTTGCAGTGTGAGATTTCTTTCAACAGGCATATGACAGTCAATGCTGCTTTAAGCTTGATGGTTAAGATAAAAAAATCGCAAAAAAAGTGTCTGGTTCTACACCTTAACATGGGATGACGTTTTATATATCCTCACACTTTCACGACACATAAAAGGTATTCATACAGTACTTCAAAAGTTCTGCAACTCAATACATTTGAATTTTTCCATGAATTTGAAAATTTTGTGTCAAAAAAGCCATTGAGGAATTTTGAATAAAGTGTTGAATGACTCCCATTTAGAATGGCTGTGTGTGGACACCTCTGAGCAGTGTGGAAAAAAGCCACGCATAATCAGACACTCAAATCTCTGCCACTCAATCTGTCAGTCTTTGAATGTCATGTCTCAATCTCTCCATCATTTATCTTTGCCTCAGGGACAGAGAGCTATTACATTGGATCAAATGTCACAAAGCAATGGAGACCGATACATTCCATCCAAGTATTAAGAGAACCTTTTTGTACTTGCCTTTTTTAAGACTTTGTCCTGTGGCTTTGTGAGCCTACAGATGCAGACCCAATTTTAATACTAATGAGTTTATTTATAAAATGCATTCCACATATAACAGGACACCTAGGCATAATTATTCAATTCAAATCAATGACATAATTCTTTATGTTTTGTCCCGGAACTTGTCCTATGAAATTCCTCTGTTGTGTGGCTAATTGGATTTTTTCAAAAATACCAATTCAGTAATTCCTCTTTTCTTTCCAATCCAAACTTCACTTCAATATCCTGTGGGGCATAGCCAAGATGGAATTTCAAAACGTGTTGAAAGGGTCCTAGTTCTTACCTTCTAAATTTTGCAGTATTTTGCAACACCCTGTATGAGAACATTTGAAAGAAGTGCTACTGTTGCTTCGCAACACTTCCAGCTCAGATGGCGAGAAGTTTTAGAATTCACCTATTCAGACTAAATTAAAGACCTGTGAAATGAATTGGAAATAAAATATGCAATAGCTGTCTATCATAATTTTTAGCCTGGATGATGAAATTGTGCTGTAATGGTGCGGCAGGAATTGTGCTGTAATGGTGCTGACCCGTTACACTATTGGGAGGGTTTACGGACCCTTACTATGGACAGAAACTAGAAGATGAGAGAAAATGGGAAGCTAAATTCAACAAATTTAGACACAAATTCTATGCATCTGTCAAATAGTCCAAAAACTATAATGTTGCTCCAATGTTTTGAGAGAAATATTTTGTTTAAATGATCTGAAAATGGGCATCCAAACGAAAAAGGATGCTGCATTTATTTGTAGTTTATTTCATTTCCGCAACTAAGCACAGCATTTTATTTGTTTGTTTGTTTATTTTGATTTACGTACATAATTGTCCACATACATAATTGTCTATATTGTATATTGTGTTTTTGCTGTTTTGTACATTGCCCATTTCTATATTATTGTATATTATTATTATTTTTTTTTTTCATCTGTGTTCTGTCCTGTTGCTGTCTTTCTGTTGCACTGTGGAGCTTCTGTCACTATAACAAATTCCTCGTATGTGGAAAAATACTTGGCCAATAAAGCTCATTCTATTCTATTCTACACTGCGTTCCAAATTATTATGCAAATTGGATTTAAGTGTCGTAAACATTTAATTTTATATTGTTCAATTAAACTTATGGATGGTATTGTGTCTCAGTGCTCTTTGGATCACTGAAATCAATCTCAGACACCTGTGATAAGTAGTTTGCCAGGTGAGCCCAATTAAAGGAAAACTACTTAAGAAGGACGTTCCACATTATTAAGCAGGCCACAGGTTTCAAGCAATATGGGAAAGAAAAAGGATCTGTCTGCTGCCGAAAAGCGTCAAATAGTGCAATGTCTTGGACAAGGTATGAAAACATTAGATATTTCACGAAAACTTAAGCGAGATCATCGTACTGTGAAGAGATTTGTGGCTGATTCAGAGCACAGAAGGGTTCGTGCAGATAAAGGCAGAATGAGGAAGGTTTCTTCCAGACAAATTCATCGGATTAAGAGAGCAGCTGCAAAAATGCCATTGCAAAGCAGCAAACAGGTATTTGAAGCTGCTGGTGCCTCGGGAGTCCCGAAAACCTCAAGGTGTAGGATCCTCCAGATGCTTGCAGTTGTGCATAAACCTACTATTCGGCCACCCCTAACCAATGCTCACAAGCAGAAACGGTTGCAGTGGGCCCACACATACATGAAGACTAATTTTCAAACAGTCTTGTTTACTGATGAGTGCCGTGCAACCCTGGATGGTCCAGATGGATGGAGTAGTGGATGGTTGGTGGATGGCCACCATGTCCCAACAAGGCTGCGACGTCAGCAAGGAGGTGGCGGAGTCATGTTTTGGGCTGGAATCATGGGGAGACAGCTGGTGGGCCCCTTTAGGGTCCCTGAAGGTGTGAAAATGAACTCTGCAAGGTATGTAGAGTTTCTGACTGAGCACTTTCTTCCATGGTACAAAAAGAAGAACCATGCCTTCCGTAGCAAAATCATCTTCATGCATGACAATGCACCATCTCATGCTGCAAAGAATACCTCTGTGTCATTGGCTGCTATGGGCATAAAAGGAGAGAAACTCATGGTGTGGCCACCATCCTCCCCTGACCTCAACCCTATTGAGAACCTTTGGAGCATCCTCAAGCGAAAGATCTATGATGGTGGGAGGCAGTTAGCATCAAAACAGCAGCTCTGGGAGGCTATTCTGACATCCTGCAAAGAAATTCAATCAGAAACTATCCAAAAACTCACAAGTTCAATGGATGCAAGAATTGTGAAGGTGATATCAAAGAAGGGGTCCTATGTTAACATGTAACTTGCCCTGTTAGGATGTTTTTGATTGAAATAGCTTTTGATTTCAGTAAATATGACCTCCTAATGCTGCAAATTCAACAAATGACCATTTTCAGTTTTTTACAACCTATGAAATGTTTTCAAACTCTGTTGTGCATAATAATTTGGAACAGTGCATTTTGAGTTTTTCATTTTTTAAATAAATACTGTTGTCAGTGGGAGGTTTGTTCAATAAAATTCCAAATGTACCCTAACTGTTGATTACTTGAAAATTATACTGACTGTCATTTGCATCGACAAATTAGGAAAACCAGAGAAAGATATCATTTGCATAATAATTTGGAACCCAGTGTATTTATAGGTGTTTAGTTGTTGTGTTCCTGTAATAAGTGCAAATGTGCAGTTTTTATGATAGGGCATTTCTACTTGATTTGACACTTTAAATTACTTTTGCTGGTGTAACCCAAAGTTGCTGCCTTGGTTTAAATTTAAGTTTTACATTTAAACTTTTCATAAGCAATTCTATGATCGCCCATCGCCATTGCATTGTTTTATAATTTTGTTGCCCACTCTAACTAGAAATTCCTTTCGGGACGATCCTTGACTAACTATCCAAATGTCCTGAAACTTCCTAAAGCGATTTTTATTTCAAAATACATTTCTTGTGTTGTCATTGAGATCACAGTGCAGTATACTGCATGTGTTTTGAATTTGCAGACTATGTGTTTGTGTTGCATTCTGATGGTTTGGCTGCTTGCGGAGCCAAGCGGGCCACTGGCACATGTGAACTTTTTCTTATCATTATGCGCTTATGAAATACATCTAAATGTGAAATAAATTGCAATTTTCTTTTGGCTCTAGGGGAATAATTGTTCATGCTATCGGACTATTCGAATTTAATGTCAAATGCAATATTACAGCATTTGAAAAAGGATCAACGCGACAGCTATCTCTCTACAGTCACTTACTGACATATAATTTATTATATGAACTAACCATTACCATATCCAATCTGGTATATATTCGTATTTTGTAATAAGAACAGTATTAATGACGGGTGATTAATCACGAATATTGGTTTACACTTCGCAGATAGACCGTTCTGCCAGAGTATTAACTCTAATGTGTTGGAAAATATTGAAAATTATATCTGACCCCAGCAGACGTATAAGACAATATGAAATTCTCTGATAGCGAGATGCAGTTAATCCGCACATTAAACGGGGTTGAGGTTAAACATTCTGCTCCATCTCCTTCAAACAGCCTTGTCACATCAGCCATCTTAGTAGCATCGTACATTCAAGCTTCATCTATGTAAACGTGCGGATACTGGTTCAAACCTCATTTAAAAAATTGAGCACGGGCAACTGAACACAAGAAATGAAGAGCTTTGACTGTAGTGTGCACTAGATGCTTCTCAGGGAGCTAACTAAATGGATCAGTCTGATTAGGTCTAAATTGACCTCCTCGGAGCGGGCCGTGTGGCGCGGGCTTCATTTCCATGTGTAGATTAAATGGACCCAGCAGTGGTGGATTTGGTTTAGGGTTCAGCACTTGTCACCTTCCATCTACTTTGGCAAATGGGGGTAGACACACTGCGGATGACGCCTCGGCTGTGAAGCATAGACAGCAGCAGTAGGTCTGTTACAGAGTACAGAGAGTGCAAATGGAGCCAAGGGAGAATGTCGTGTATTGGTTCGATGAGACACAAAGACAGGGAACAGAGGACGCAGGTGCAGACAGCGGGTAAGGGGTTAACACAGACTTTAATCAAAAAATACAAAACACAGACCCAAGTGGGGGTAACATAACAAAACAGGGGGGAACGAAAACACGACAGGACTGGACTAAAACTGACTACACCCACACAAGACTAAAATGAAGACTTGACATAATATACAAATAACTAAACTAGACTAGACTAGACTAGACTAACAAAGCACAGGACCTCACCAAACAAATGACACGAATGACAATGATGCACAGGACAGAAAACACAAGGGCATTATAAAGGGGACAAATCAAGAGGTGTGGGGCATGAACTAATTAACAATCAATAAGGAGGAGACGAAAGGGCGGGAACAGAGACGCAACACCGGAGAGTGGAAGACCAACAGTGTCAAAACGCCTCTCTCCACATAAAACAAGAGGTTCTGTCATGATTCTGCCACTGGGTCAAGAAAAGCAAGACAAGATGGGGCAGAACCATGACAGAGAAACTGTTCTTCAATTCATTTTCTCATTGATTGTATAGAGTGAAAAAAAACACTGTTAGTGAGAAGAAATGTTTTTCCTAGACAAAGGAGACTTAAGAAGCTCGCGGCTACACTCTAAAAATGCTGTTATTTTGTACCCAGTATTGGGTCAAAAAGGGACAGAGCCAGCTGTTTAGTCAAATTAACCTAGAAAATGTTTCAATTTTACCAAACTATGGGTTGAAACAACCCAGCACAGGTTCCTTTATAACTCAAAATCTGGGTTTGTCCTTTTTTGACCCAATGCTGGGTTAAAATGAATCCAGCATTTTACAGAGTTAAGCTATAGCTCTGTACTTATAAAGTACAGAGAGAGCAAACCGAGCCAGAGGAGACACTGTACTTCAGTTTGTTTTCTCGTTCATTGTATACTGAAAGAAACTTTGTTAGTGAGAGAATTTCTTTTCCCTATTACATAATATAATATATCATTTTTTGTAGACTTACATAAGGTTACAACAGATATTAGTGAATCTTATTACCTGAAACAAGAGTTTTTGCTGCAATACTTTTGGTAAAATAATGATAATGAAATTTTAAAATGAAATTTAAAGTAATTTGAATAACCATGGGCTTTTAGTTTTTCTTTTGCCAATGACGGACCGCACAGCCTGAGGCATTAGAGAACCCTGGCAGTCCGGGGCTCAGGGCAAACTGATTTATTATCATATTCTGACCTACATCAGCTGGTCATAAATGATGTAACTTCCTTGTTATGTTCTCTAACACACTGTGAGATTTTTCTGTCCGAACTCTCTACTTAACGTATTGTTTGCAACTGTACCGTATCTCAAAGCCAGCTCTGTGAACTTTAAATCCTCAGAGAGGCAGCGAGAAGGTTAGAGGAGAGACGCTGCATTTTATTGCTTTTAGAATCTAAAGTAGCAGACACTGAAATATGCTGCCCAGAAAGGGGCAGGGTCAAATGGGATTTACAGCGCATATGTTTAAGGCTGATACTGTCATGGTTCTGCCTCACCTAGTCTTGGATTTCCTGGTCCTGAGGCAGAGCCATGACGAAGTCTTTGGTTATGTGTGGAGAGAAACATATTATTGTCCTTTTGACAATAATATGCGTTCTCTCCAGTATCTCGTCATTAGCCCCGCCCCTCTCGTTTCACGTATTGCTTCCCGTCCGTGTTTCATTACCCTCACCTGCCCTGTGTCATTATCCCTCGTTTGTCCTCCCTATATAATACCCTCATGTTTCATTGTCCTGTGTCGGTCATTGTATGTGTACCTCGTTCGTGTGCTCCTTGTCTCTTCAAGTCCAGCCTTGTGTTTTGATGTTTTGACGTTTGGTCGTGTTAGTTCTTGTTATTTTGGTCCTGCTGTTTTTGCCTCCTCGTGGGAAGTACTTTTGTTTCTGTTTTTATATTTAGTTCGGTCTTCGTTACCCCATTGTGGGTCTTTGTTTTGTGTTTATTTGTTATTAATAAATATCCGTGTTTAACCCCTTCATCACCGCTGTTTTCTGCATTTGGGTTCTTCCACCACGCCAGTCGTGACATACTGAGTCAGAGTGTTGTTTCGGTGAGCTGGATTGCTGTGATTCTTTACAATACCTTTTTATCTTTTTTAATGTCTTAAACGATGCAATTGTCTTATAATTTGATGGTAAGGATTTTCTGCTGCTTCAGCGAGTCCAAATCCAATTAGTGTAAAACTTTGTGTAAAGAATTGTTAAAAATGCAGTGCATCCACAGTGCATCCACTTTTATCAGTTTGCATGTTCCCTGGGAATTAAACCCAAGATTTTAGTGTGGCTAGCACCATGCTCTTTCAATTGAGCAATGGGAACGCTGAATCTATCTGTAAATGTGTGTTTTACATTTGTTGAGCATGTTCTAGGAGCTAAAAATCGTTATTTCTTTCTTTCCCTAGCTCCACTCTGCATTGTAACAAATTGATAAGAAATCTTTAGAGACTTCCTCAACCAGACTACAGCTTTCTATAGATCTCAACAACAGCAGAAACAGGATGATAATATAGAGTTAAAGGTCCAGTGTGTAGTTTTTTGAAGGCTCCATTGACAGAAATGCAATATAATATACATACTGTAACTGTCTTCAGAGGTGTATAAAGACCTCACATAATGAAGCGTTATGTTTTTATTACTTTAAAATGAGCTATTTATACATACACCGAGGGTCCCCACATGGAATTTGCTATGTTGTATCTACAGTAGCCCTAAACGGACAAACTGCTCTACAGAGCGCGTTTTGTAAACACGTACCCCCTTCAGCAAAGAAGCGAAAACGCAACGAAAATCTTAGTTCTGTGCAGCCACCGTAGTGCTTCGAAAGGGAGGGGTGGAGTAAGCTGTTGGTTGCAATCCGCAAACTCACACCTGGATATCTGTGTTAAAGGGATAGTTCGCCCTCAAGTTATTAAAAACCTGTATATGACTGTTTTATTATTCTGTAGAACAAGAAATAAATATTTTGAGAAATGTCTTAATTCCGTAAAATAGATGTCATGGGGGCCAATGTTGTTTGGTTACCACCATTCCACCATGGGGCAGTTGTGGCCTAATGGTTAGAGAGTCGGACTCATGACCAGAAGGTTGCCGGTTCGATTCCCAGGGCCGGTGGGTAACAACTGAGGTGCCCTTGAGCAAGGCACCTTACCCCTACTACCCCTACTGTATTTTATACCATGGGTATCGTATATTAACAATATTGCTAACAATATATTTTTTGAATATTCAACCAAAAAATGCACATTATATACTTAATAATCATGGGTAATGTTTTTATCTATACAGTACAGTTAGCAGAATCCTAACCATATCCACAGTTATCACACATACTGTATTTTTAATTAATAAATAAATATAATATACACAGTAACAACATACATATTTTTAGTGGTTTATAGCACACAAATAATGAGAGGTACATATGCAGTGACAGTGTGTTTGCGAAAATTCTTAATGTATTTTAATGTAATCTCAGCACACAAGATCAATGAATCCCAATCATGCAGGATAAAAGCAAACCCTGTTAGCCATCTACTAATATTTTTAGTACAGAAGCTTTTATAAGCACTAGCTAATGATGTCTTTTTTGTTTTGCATGATTTATTTGAAATTCATGAGGTGTCCAACTGCACAAGTTGACATGTGTCTCCATGGGGATAAATTATTGAGAAGACTTTGGAGTGTGGCAGCTGAAAGTCGAGTCCATTAATAATGCAGCGGCCTGTATACAGTTAAAGCGTTATTATTTCTCTCGTAAGGTTTAACTTTTTGCTTCACTGGTGTCATTCTTCTTATTCCGATATTAGCGTGACATAACCATTAATCTAATTCCGGCGGTTTCGAGACATGTATCTGGTTTGAGGAACATGTTGGGCCATAAAATGCTAGATGTAATTTAGAAATGGCCCTCTTGTGTTGCCAATCAAAGGGCTTAACTGCCCACGTTTCTGTGAGAAAAATCAAGTCTCGCTTCTCAATGAGATTATCTCCTTGGATCGTTTGCTTTCCCTGGCATTACGGCGAGAATGAACCATAAAGCAAAGCTCAATGCTATCAGAAGATCATTCTGGAACGTTCTAGCAGTCTTCGGCTCCGTCGTGGTCTAGGAAACCGGCTTATCGTTCAAAAAGATTGCAGTAGTGTATGTGGCTATGTGTATGTCTTCATGTGTGTGTTTCAGTGTTTGGGAGCAACTTCAATACATTTTTATTACTGTGACAATAGCTCAGCTGTTATCATAATATTGCAGCTTATGGCTTGTTTATTATAATGCTTTACTGTATATATCACTATAATTTTTATTTATATTCAAGATAAATAATTTTATGGTTTTCTCATTTTATCGATTAAGTGTAAATGTATATGCATGCTTGATGTTGATACCCAATTCAGATGGTGTCCATTGTTTTTATGTCAGAAAAATACAGTATATTTTACAAGTTATTGACATTTAAGTAGCACCAAGATGTTAACAGGTGTTATACTTATGCAAAGAAAAAAAATTCTGTATATTAACTGGCAATATATTAAATCATATTAAAATGTATAGAATAAAACAAAGTATTACAATTAGGGATGTAACGATTCACCGTGAGCCGGTTGAAAATCGGTTATAATGAGTGACGATTCAAATCGGTTGAGGTGTGAACTGAATCGCAATACATTTTTTGAACAGCAGGGGCCGCTATTTTCACTGCAAATCTAAACGTGGACATGCTGATATTTCTTAAATGCAAAAAAATCCAAGAAAAGCACATACAGTATTAGTTTGTTTATATCAAAGAGACTTTTTCTATTATTAATTTTTTATAAAATTGCAGTTTAGTTTTGTTATTTGAAATAAAACATTATTTTATTATACAAAGAAACGTGAAGCATTTAAGAAATAATGCAAGGGAAGTTGTTCATTTCTAATTTGTTTCAACTAATTTTGTAAAAATAAATCGTGAATAAATCGCATCGTGAGATCAGAATCGTGACTCGCATCGCATCGTGAGCTGAGTGAATCGTTACATCCCTAATTACAATATTGCAATATATTGAATTATACACAAGAAATTGCCACTTTTAAATATTCAAAAATATGAAACGTGGCACTTAGTTGTGATATATGAAAATGTATAAATTAATATATTGCATTATATTTTCTAGTATAAATACCCATATATTTTTGTTTGGTGCAGGTAACGCATTGGTATGAAAATTTTTCATACCAATGAAAATACAGGTTTGCCAGTAACTTACTGTAGATTTAATTTACAATTTTGTTTTGAATCAAGACTACATATCTTAGGTCACCTTTCTTGTTATGTAAATGTAACGTAATTTAAGAAGTATTTACTATTTTAACTATATAGTAATTAACTATTTTAACAAAAAAAACAAGACAAAAATGCTAAGGAAGGATGTCATTTTTTGAAGTGTTGCTGTGCTAATGCCAGATTCATTTTGAATCTCAAAAGTCAAAGTGTTTTAATTTTGGTTAAAGTAAAGTTTAACCACTCAAATTAAAAACAGTACTAATAGGAAAGTAAGTAATTCTACTTTAAGTTACTAGCAAACCTGCTGCAAAACTACAGCAAAGTTTTACATTGTACATTTAAAAAACCATCCAATGCACACTCACAAATCTCGGGAGAAGCATACCCTCCAGGTATTTTGTGCCTACTGTTAATTTTGTATACTGAGGTTTCGGACATACTATTCATAACTCAAAATATTTTTATATATAGTATAAAACTAGGCGATTTCGGACCCAAGTTATGTTCTCCAAAGAAAAACATGACCGCAGCTTAACTATTTTAACTTTTAAGTAGCAGTTTCAAAGTGGAATCCCGAAATCTGTTCTGTTACACCTTAAATTGCTGTTAGATTGACAAAGACAAACGCACAGAGGCTTGTGTTGAGAGTTGGGTGAGACATGTGTAGCATGGACAGAGAAATCTCGTGATGACTCTGCCAGGCTTTTCTTCTCTTCTCGGTTGTCCTGAGACAATCGTCCAGCTGTCTGATGGTCTCTCTGCTCGGTAAAGAAGAGTCCACACATCGATCATGCTCTGAGGGTGCCAGCATCATTCAGAGCCTCACTCGACACTCTCCGATGGATGGACGCCAAGCATTTCTGAATCCTAAACTGGCTCCTTTGCAGAGCGGGCTTCCAGTTTGGGACAGGTCCATGTGTGCCAGCGTTCCGTGCCGCTATCTAAGCTACTCTGGGGTGTTATGTTTGTTTGCGGAGCTTGTTTATCTAGCAGAAGCTTTTTAGGGAGGAAGCAGAATATAGGAATGTATCAGAGAAAGCAGACGTGTTGCACACTTTGCATCGGCCTGCGCACAGCCTCTGGCATGATATATAAACACACGGATACAGCGGGAAATCAGATGCCTGACATACAGTGTCAGATACTGTACATGTACCCATGCTTATTAATTCTGTTGAGATACCTTAGTAGTACAATTTAGACGATGAACTGAATGTTTTTTGCTGTTTTATACTGTACTTTGCTTTTTTAATTTAGAAACAGTTGTGAGATATTAAGTTGAGCTCTGTGATCTCTACAGTACGATTGAGCTCATTGCATGTAACTTTGGCTCAAAAGCATGCCGTTGGTTGAGCTAGCAAGGGACATATAGCACTGAGATAAAAAATAAAAAAAACAAAAAAAAATGAGACGACTACTTTAAACATCTAAAAAGTTACTAAAACAGTGTATATGAATGGATAAATGAATAGACAACACTGCTAATTGAAGCCGGAGAGAAAAAAAAGTCACTGAGATATGCAAATAACTAGCACTTGGTTTGTGGGTCAGTTGAACACGCTGCAAAACAACCAACCAACTAACAGCAGACTGTTCCCTCTTACAGCTGCACCATGCCTTAGGGTAAGGAAGGAAAAACACTAGAAAATAAAACAGTGGGGTAAATATATTCCAATAATCACCTTAGCTGCCTCGTTTCTGGATAGCTGTTTACAGATACACACACCATTACACACTTTGTTATATAGCAAGACATGTAAATTAGAGAAGTGCCAGGAAAGCAATTCCCTCCGCAGAACATGACCAGGGGGTTGCTCGATGTTGCTCTGCCTGACCAGCTGTAAAATTAGGAGCAGGTGAGTTGCTTGCAATGTCTTTGTGGGGTAAATAATTTATATTAAAAACGTCTTTCACAGAAGCACTCAATAGACACCGAGGGGCATTCAGGCCAACGTTTGGCCAAGCGGGTTTTAAAAGATGCACATGCCCGTAACGAAGTATTTTTCGACACAGACGAAAGCCGCTTCAGACATCTTCCTGGAGCAAAAGCAAATTTACACTCTAGAAATAGACCTGTTCCAGCGTAGCGTAGTGGAGCGTTTCCCCAGATGTCTTGGTTTGATTTGGAGAATGATATATGCTTGAGGTGTTCTTCGAGTAGACCCAAAGGACAGGGTCTGCTGGCAAAAGCTTGTCCCTCACAGTCAGGCTTTTGCAAGAAATGAAATATGCCGTCTATTCAAAATAGGTCTACAGGTCTTAAATATTATTAAAAGGTTTCTGTCTTAGACAGCGCACCAATCCGTAACAGCTGAGGTCAAACCGCTTGTTTCTACATTGAATTGCGAAATGTTACTTCGTGCAAAACAATTGTGATCACAGTCTCAAATCATTTCGGAGCTATAAATGCTTCGCTCCTGTAATTGGTGAGCATGCTTTTCTTAATGCAATGGGGTTCTTAAAGTGTCCGTCACCGTTATTTAATAATGGCCATTGCGTGCAACTTTGACTTTTCAAACAGCTTGCTGTGGGTGACCACAGGGAGCAAGTATTGATTGAAACCCATAAGCCAGGAATGCGAGAGAGGTAGAGTAGACATCTTCCTAAAGTGCCAGCTTCTGCCCCTTCAGCATTCATCTCCTATCTGCTCTCACTGTTATTAGGAAAAATATATACTCCTTAAAGGTTGCCCTTTAATATCTCAGCAGACTTAATGGAGTTCTTATTTACGGTATGTTGCAAATGAATATCAACTTTGACTCATGTTTTTTTCTATTATAAAAAATAATAAGAGTCAAACAAGACAATTGTGGACACACAGTAGGAGTATATAGTTAAACCTTATGTCATTCCAAAAGAGAATGATTTCTTTTCTTTTGTGGCACACAACAGAAGATATTTTGAAGAATGTTGGTAATAAAACAACATGTCCATTGCATGGACACAAAAGCATAGAGACATTTCTTGAAATATCTTCTTTTGTCCGAGGAAAGAGTCATATACAGGTTTTAAACAACATGATGGTGAATAATGATGACTGAATTCATGCATTCATTTATTTTTTTAATTTTGTTAAACTATCGTTTTAAAGAAACAGTTCACCCAAAAGAAAAAAAATGTCATCATTTGCTCACCCTCAAGTTGTTCCAAATCTTTATACATTTCTTTGTTCCGCTGAACATAAATATATTTAAAAAAAAGCTTGTAACCAAACAGTTCTTGGCCACCATTGACTCACAATGGTAGTCAATGGTGCCCCAGAACTGCTTGCTTTCTTATATTCTTCTAAATATCTTATTTTGTGTTCAACAGAACAAAGACATTTATAAAGCCATTTTTCCTAGTCAACGGTGGCCAAGAACTGTTTGGTTACGAGCATTCTTCCAAATATCTTTCTCTGTGTTCATCAGAACAAGAAATGTATAGAGATTTAGAACAACTCAAGGGTGAGTAAATGATGACAGAATTTGTATTTTTTTTATTTGATCCCTTTAATGTCTGTAGTGCTAAAATAACTTGGTTTAGACAAACATTATTTTTTTTAAATCTAAAGTCGTGTCATCGCCTAGTGCCTTTTTGCAGTCTACACTTACTTTCTCCCCCATTCTATAACATCTACACCAAATTCCAACCTCTTTTAATGCTTCGGTTTCCTACAACTCCCCCTCAAAACTGTGTTTGTGAGTGCATTTGTGTGTGCAAAGAGAGAGTTATGAAATAAGAGATATTTTGACTATTCCACATGCAATAAGGAGAAGACGATGTAAGAAGATAAGAGGAGAGCGATGGAGTTTAGGGGAGCTCAGCTGACACAACATACACACATACACGTTTGCCTGCGAGCGAGCGTCAGGGAACAGATATTTTGTTTGAATAAGGTGATAGATCATTGTGGACCCGCTGACATGGATTTATCAAGCTCTCCCCTCACTGTGTTGGGTTAAAGGTACATTTTGTCCCTTTAACGCAAGATTCTGCTTGCTGAATTAAAAGTATTCAGATCAGTTTACTTGCAAATAAGCCAAATCCAGAGGAAAAGTAGCACAATGGCGTCTCCAGGCTTTCCTTTAAATCATTCAGTGAAAACACCATGAGTGTGCCAAAGCGCCATACATCTTTCCCAGACATGTTCTTGTAGCACATGGTTCACTTTACAAAGTACTTTGGAGGATATTTTCTGGTTCAATAATTAATTAATGTAGCAGGAAGACTCTTCGTTCCACTGAAACACTAAATATGATTGCCCTATGGCCTTTCTTTTTGATCTTTCCCTTATTCTGCTTGCTGATTTACATAAGTGTTTGATTAAAAGAAACTAAGTAGATTAAAAAATTACAGTTTTCGTAGATGCTTTCTGAGGGATTTAATGAATTATTGTTGGAACTGTTTTGGCTTGCAGTGATATTTTATTGTAGAGATAACTATAGATGAATCTGTTGGGAGTTAATGGGGTTCAGTTTTTTGTGTGGATGATTTTAAAGATTGCGTTTCTACAGCATATCACAGAAATGTTTCAGTGTTGTTTGAAAAGGGTTTGTAGGAGGAGCGTAAATCTTTCCTGTAGCTCAGTGGTTAGAGCATGGCGCTTACAACGCCAAGGTTGTGGGTTCGATCCCAGGGGATTGCATATACTTAGAAACAAATGTATAGGATAATGCAATGTAAGTCACTTTGGATAAAAGCGTCTGTCAAATGCATAAATGTAAATGTAAATGTAGGGGTGTTTAAAAACACGTGCATTGCAAATGAGTTCTTAGCAGTTCCCACTTGCCTCATTTGTAAATATTTCTGCTAAAGGATTGATGTTTCAACCACTTAAATGTATATAATCTTTACATTTTCTATTCCTATATGTGTGTTTATTGAATAGATTATGTTTCCTCTAAAAATCTGAGTGTTGTGTACTTGTACTACACAACAAGAGGCCAAGAAAAGACTAGAACATCGCTTGTGGATCAGCAAAATGAATATTTCAGATAAATTCCCTACTGAAATGTCTAAAAGGTCCCTCGCTGTGATGAGAACGCAGAGAATACAGTGGGAGCCCACAACAAACGCTAACACTTCAAATAAGACCCCATCGCACTCACTCATTTGCATAACAAGTTGCTCGTTTTAACATTACATTTCTTGCTGTGAGCTAAAAATATTAATCACTTTATTGCTGTGATTTTCTTCTCTCTGCTTTTTGCTTATTTAAAAGACAAAAGAAAACAATTTGCTATGAAGGCCACTTTGAAGAATTCGAAGGTCCGCTGCTACAGTACGCCTTTGTTCACAGCCGCTGTTGGTGAGAGAAGTTGTTTAGCTCTGTGCATGAGCTATGATGTCACAGTTTGCCAACTTTTTTCTGTTTATTTTAGAATTACCTGAGAACGAGTTTGCACCTTCGAGTCACTATAGGTCCCCATATCATCATATTTTCACCCTTGTGTCATTTCAAACCTGTATGATTTTCTAGTTTTCTTTTCTGTGGAAAATGTTATTTTGAATGTCTTGTCTTGTTTTATTGACACAATGAAAGTAAATGAGGAATAGAAATAGAAAAAACTCTCAGTGGTATAATGGTAGTCCAAAGTGTGCCAGAACTGTTCGCTTTCCTACATTCTTCAAAATATCTTTTGTGTTCAACAGAACATAGAAATTTTATAAAGCAATTTTCCCTACTATTGTAGTCAATGGTGGCCAAGAACTGTTTGGTTACAAGCATTCTTCCAAATATCTTTCTGTGGTCATCAGAACAAAGACATTTATACAGATTTGGAACTCAAGGGTGAGTAAATGATGAGAGATTTTTTATTTTTGGGCCAACTGTTCCTTTAAGTGATGTAGTGGTCTTTTGTAAGGGAAGAAGATATTGTTTCTATTAAGAGAGTGTTCTCCATCAGCAGTGCCCTGACACAAATCCTCTTGGAATGTCTAGCCCTCAGCACCATGCTTTGGGACTGTGGAAAGAGTCCCTGATCACCCCATCTCCTGTCAGCACAACAGACCAGCTCAAAGCAGTACTGGAGGACGATATCTCTTTAACTCCACTCCAAAGACAGAGGGGTCTAGTTAAGCGCTGTTGTGTCAGTTGGTGTCTCAATCCACTCACTAGTTTAGTGGTAAGTGCACAGCCAAGGGAGTCAGATGTTTCTAGTGTTGTCCTACTGTAAAAATCCTGGCAATGCATTAAAATGTTATTTTCCTAGAAATTCCCAGAACGTACATATATGCTGGTTCGTATATGTGACCCTGTTTGTGCAATCAAGGCTAAAGTCATAATTTATAAGATTAGAAGCTTCAGTATAGCCATAACATGGTTAAAATAGGTAATGTGTTGCTATTGCTGCAAATGATCGATTATATAATAGATTTCAATATAAAGTACTGAGATTTTTATTATATAATTATAAATACATAAATAATGATTTTATTGACAGTATTTTACTAGGCATTGATTTCAATCTTTGACAGGGATTTACACAGTCAATTTTAAAGGGATAGTTCATCCAAAAATGAAAATTCTGTCATCATTTACTCGCCCTTTTGTCATTTCAAACCTTTATGACTTTCTTTCATCTGCAGAACACAAAAGAAGATACTTTGAAGAATGTTGACAACCAAACAACGACGCTACCAATTCACTTCTATTGTATGAACACAAAACCAGTGCAAGTCAATGGGTACCGCCGTTGTTCGGTTACCAACATTCTTCAGAATATCTTCTTCTGTGTTCTGCAGAATGCTCTTTATATTATGTAAGATCATTTTATGCAACAACAAAAAATCACAAACATGACTTTAGTTGGGTTTTCACAGAAAGAGGCACATACTTGATTAATGTCAAAATATCATAAACATTTGAAGGATGAGCATATATCCTACAATGGATTTGTACTTTTTACCAACTACAACAAAGAGTTGATAAGGAAAACATATGATAGAAAGATATTTGTCATGGAAAGTTATATAGAAATGTTATTCATAAATACCAGCTACGTCTCAACTGGTGTCCAATGTTATTTTTACGCCTTTTAATAGGCGCCACACATACAGTAATTGAGTCATCAATGTTCCAATGTTTAGCGCAGGTGTCTGAATCCATGTTCACAACGTACTGATTCACGTCAAAGCAACAAGGGACGAGAATCAGACACACCCAGTGAGCCAAAGCAGTTTACAACGCTTACTGCAGCCTGGCCTAATCAAAGAACAACATGGCTAATGTTTGTTAGCTGGCAGATGAGCAGTGGGGTAGATATGGATTTATGCTGGGTTGAGCATCACATCAAAGCCAGGCAAATTCATGCCGGTGGTAAAGTTCAATAAAAATAGCGAGATGAAAGCTAATGAAAGACAAACATGCACACATCAGAGGTGAAGAATGTGATGGGTTGGAGACGTTGGTGGGGGTTCCAATAGGCTTACAGGTTGATCTTCAGTTCAGTCGATACTGTGAGATGAAAAGACTTTGGTTTCAGACTGTGTGGTCCGATGCTGGGTGCACGCCACGGTTAATCTTTGTAACTTTTTCCAGACAGGTACTTTAAATACAAACAAACAGGGTGGATGTAGCTACTTTATGTTGATCAGTTTTATCAAAGGTTTAAGTTGAATGTTAGAAGACGCACCAAAGTCTCCAGTGAGACCACCCTGGTTCAATATGTTGGTCAGCCATTTAGGCCAGCCTAGACCAACATTGTCAACCTTTCTGAGAAAACTTGAGAAAAGCAACCAAAAGTTAGAAGAAATCCAGCATGAAAGCATAATAAGGCTTTCAAAGAACAACAAATCTTATCAACTGTGGAGTGTAATGAGCGGAATCAGCCTTTAAAAGCACAGACTACATTAATGCAACATAAAACAACCTTTGAATTGCATTAAATCACACCTTTCTCTTCCGCCTGTCATCTTGCCATTATTCAAAGCATTATGCTAGCGCGTGTAGCGTTCCTGCGTCCCTTCGGCTGTCATATATTTTTCTGCATCAATGTCAGAACAGCACATCTTTCTGTGCATAAATAATCGACATGTCTTTCAAAGCGGGTGAAGTTAATAGGGCTGGGGCCATCATTAGCTGCGTCTCAGTCTTTCGCGCTAAAGCCATTAAACGCGGCTGTCACGGAGCGTGCATTACGTTCGGTGCGCTTTACCTACGCTGTTGACTGCTCGACAGCAAGAATCTGCTCTCCCACAATAACTGTGGGTTGTTTAAGTGTCCATCCTCAACACTCACAGATGCGTCTCTCATTTCTATGCGATGAACATGGCCTCTTTAGGCTTTGACAGATAGCAAAGAGCTACCTTAATGTTTTTTTCTTCAGAACTTGTCAAGATTTTGCCCATAGTTAAACTTTTTGAAGGGTTGAACGGAATAAAGAGTAGAAAATGTTGCTCATTGTTTATTAGAGCAAAAGCTAGCATCCTATGGTACATTTCCATGACAACGATGTACTAAAAACTGAAAAAGTGGGTTTTTTTGCACAATTTTTCAAGCATTTTGCATTCAGACAACAACATTATCAAAATGATCCACAAAAACACAGTGTTTTTCATGTGAGGTCAGTAGTTGGCCATGGAACTTTGTAAAGAAGTACTAAGTTCATGCGCACATACGCAAGACATCTACTTTTTCACAAATTCATGTTTTTGTAAGTTTAAACAAAGAAGAATAGTATCGTTTTCAAAACCACACACGCTGATATCGTGTAAATAAATGGTAAAAACGCATAAAAAGTTTTCTATTTTTAGTTGAAAAAAAAATGTGTAAACGTCCCCTTACTCTGCCCACAATACACAATCTTAAAAATAAAGGTGCTTAAAAGGTTCTTTACAGCGATTCTAGAAGAACCATCTTTGGAATTATTCAGTCAAAGATTCTTTAAGGAACCATCTCTTTCTTACCCTTTTATAATCTGAAGAACCTTTTTTGCCACAAAGACCCTTTTGTGAAAAAGAAAGGTTCTTCGGATGTTAAAGGTTCCTTAACCTTTTAGACAAAAAAGGTTCTTCTATGGCATCGTGAAGCACCTTTATTTTTAAGAGTGCAGTTTAACCAGTCAGCACCGGTAAGTCACTGCTTTTATTATTGTCGCGTTCTGACAAAAGTGAGATTTTTGCATCGTGCAGTTACCGTAACAGTGCTTTTATTGTCCCGATTGAAAAAAAAGAAATTTAGGATAGCAATCTTGACAACAGTGATTCTTCAAATGATGATAAATAATTACAATTTAAAAAAAAAAAACAATTAAAGGAAAAGGGGAATTACTTCAAGGAGCCCAGCCACTAGGGAAGGTCTAAGAGGGATCGTCAACCCCGACAGATGATGTTCAGTCTTAATACAGTAAAGTCTTCTGCTGCATCCTCTACACAACTGTCCTAGAGATGTAGAACTGTACCATGCAAACATAACAAATTATTTTGGTTTATTTGCATAATAATTTACTGTGCTTTAGGTGCTAAGCCAACGACACACTTCTTTTCAAATGTCCAAACTGGTCTGCAATGCTACACTACTTTTTAAACACCACTTAACTACAGACTCAGTCTCAAAAGGTCAGCAATACTTTTGTCTCACCATTAAGACTGACATCTCATAGCTGTCCCCAAGGGTCCCTTAAATAACGTCTTCTACCAGTACACCGTATGAAGCGCTGGCTGCATGAGAGAGTGCATAGGAGCATAAATCATTACGGCCGTCAAATAGAGCAGATAAGATCAGCGTGTGTATTAATGCAAGACTAATTACCTGACTGAGAACATTACTACTGCTGTTCCACAGGTAAGTCATGCACAGGAGGTCAGTATCCCCACTAAAGTCTTTATCTGCTGCTGTTATGGCTCTCATGAGGTTAGACTTAGTTTTACTTGTCATGTGTAGCATTAGCCAGATGCGCTGTGTCTTGTTTAATGACGCCATTGTAATAACTACAGGGCCTGGTGGTTATGTAAGCCTTTTCATCTGGTGGGTTTTGACCCTAACATTGATCGCAGGTCTTTTCTAATAGGGTCAAGGGCAGCTGGGAGAAACATGTATGAAATTCAAATAATAAAATGCAACTAACCGTATCATCCTACACAGTAAGGATACTGTAGCGTAACAAATAGGCTTTAAAATAAGAGAAAACTCCTTTCATATCACTGGTTGTTTACGTTGTTTGAAATGTGTGTGCTGTAGTTTATTGGTCACTTGTAGTAGATGCCAATATGGCATGACGTGCCATCATTCATGAAAGACATGAAATAGGCTAAAATAAAATACAGTCCCCTGAAGCAAACATATTAAACACCTAGGGCCCTATTGTACACCCAGCGCAAGGCGCAGCGCAAGTGTTTTTGCTAGTTTCCGCCCGACGCAGTTCTCATTTTCCCATCCTGCGCCGCGTTGTTTAAATAGCAAATGCGTTTGCGCTCATTTGTGCGCTCATGGGCGCGTTGGTCTAAAAAAGAGGTGTGCTCAGGCGCATTGTTGGCGCGTTGCTATTTTGAGGAACTGAAAATAGAGTGCGCCATAGACCAACTCAAACCTGGTCTAAAGTCTAAAGTCAATGGCGCAATATTAATTTTTGTTTAAAAAAAGAGGGCATTAGTAGAAAATGCGCCTCTGGGCGGGTCCACATACAAGCGCAGCAGCACACAAACATGCCAAATATAAAAGATAAATGGATTACGATGTAAAAGATTATTATTGTGTACATAAAGATAAAAAACCCGGCTTGTCATGTAGATGATCTGCTCGCGCGCTTTAACCTCACGCATGAGCAGATGCGTTTCCTCTTTAGAGAAGCGTCCAGTCTTTGCTCTTGCAAATTCCACCGTGTAAGTAGCGAATCCGCCATGAGAGAGCGAGAGCGCAACTGGCTCTTAAAGGGAATGAGAGATGGGACTCTGATTGGTTTACTGCACGTTACGCCCAAAAAACACCCATTACTCATTATGAGAATCGGGATAACCCGTTTAGACCATGCGCCCGGGCGAAAGTTAAATTAGCGAAAGTGGATTCGGACACGCCCTGAGTGCACCTGCGCCGTGCGCTTTAAACCATGCGCTTAGATCGTGAAAATAGGGCCCTTAAGCTTAAAGGGATACTTCATCCAAAAATGAAAATTCTGTCATCATTTACTCACCTTCGAGTTGTTCCAAATCTGTAAACATTTCTTTGTTCTGATGAACACAGAGAAAGATATTTGGAAGAATGCTTATAACTAAACAGATCTTGCCCTCCATTGACTCCCATAGTAGGAACAATTACTTTATCATTGTTTTTCTGTTGAACACAAAAGAATACATTTTCATTGGGGGGGGGTCTGTCTGGTTATAAGCATTTTTCCTAATATCTTTCAGAACAAACATTTATACAGATTTGGAACAACTCGAAAGTGAGTGAATCATGACAGAATTTTCATTTTTGGGTGAAGTATCCCTTTAGTCTTGTTTGAACGTTTTAGACAGATTTTGGGCAATTGTCAACAGGTCAGGCTGGGAGATCAGCTGAAAGTAGTTAAAGGATAATATGAAATATTCTGTCATCTGTAATCATTTAAGAATATATTTTGAAGAATGTTGGTAACTGAACAGTGGCGGTACCCATCCACTTGCATTGGTTTGTATCCGTACAACAGAAGTGAATGGGTACCGCCACTGTTCAGTTACCAACATTCTTTAAAATATCTTCTTTTGTGTTCTGTGGAAGAAAGGAAGTTCAACAGGTTTGAAACAATAAGAGGGTGAGGAAATGATGACAGAATTTGTATTTGTTGGTGAACTTTTAAGCCTAGCAAACATCAAATATGTTCACTTGTTCAGTATGTCACTACTATAAACTAAAAAAATCACTCGTTTAAAATCACTGATCTAAGTAATCAGGTTCTGCCGTTATATTTTGTGCAGTGATATTAACATGTAATGTCAAATATAAAATGATTCATTATGCATAACAATTCGGAAAATTGCTATACTTTTGAGCAATGTGTGCTTTGTGTGTGTGTATAACATTTGTAGGGAATTGATTTGTAAACTGGAAATAGTCTTTGTGTGTTCTCCATGGCCTGGCACAGTATGTATATCTGTTCAACATGTTAACAAGATGACGGCTGAGCTGTCTCCCAAGCGCACAACGGGGTGTGCAACACAATTACAGCAGTGCCCCCATCTGGTTATTCTTCGTAAAACACACTCGGTTACACCCCAATGCTCAATATATAAATTCAGCTCTGACATTTGAGTCGGCTGTTTGCTGACTGTTAAAGCATGAAAGAGCCCCTGTCACTCATTCATCGGAATTTCACAAAACAAACAAGTCGAATGAGATCCCTCCTATAGCTCAGTTGATATATTGTAGACCACTATTTCCCCAATATCCCATTAAAGGGACAGTTCACCCAAAAATGAAAATTCTGTCCTCATTTACTCACCCTCAGGTTGTTTCAAATCTGTATAAATGTAAAAGAAAAATATTTGGAAGAATGTTAGCAATTTTCAGTACCATACCAAAATATAAAAAAAATGTTGTCTATTTTTTGTTCTGGTAAACACAAAATGAGATATTTTGAAGAATTTAGGAAAACAAACCAGAAATCATTAGGATATTAAGTAAAGATCATCTTCCATGAAGATATTACCGTAAATATATTAAAACTTTATTTTTGTGAATGGATGCAGCAAAATCGCTAACAAAAATGGCCAGAAACATGCCTACAAACTCGCTGCTGCCCGCTCTTTGGGAATTACCCACTTTGGTTTGGTATTTATGTAAAGCTTAGAATTTCTGCTTTCGGGTTCATCTACTCTCCACAACGTCATTATAGCAGTAAGCCCATAGAGAGTGTTAAAACAAACCTGTATTTTCTTAGCAACAGCCTGCTACAGCGCCTCTGATGGACAACTTCAACTTCTCATTATTTAGATTTTTGCACCCTCAGATTACAGATTTTAAAATAGTTGTATATCACCCTATATCCTAACAAACCATACATCATTGGAAAGCTTATTTATTCAGCTTTCAAATGATGTATAAATCTGACTTTCGAAAAATTGACCCATAAGACTTGTTTTGTTGTTCAGGGTCACATTTTCTTTCTTCTGCAGAACACCCAAAAAGATATTGTGAAGAAATATTGGTAACAAATCTGTCTGTCCGTCTGTCTATCTATTTGTTGGTTTTCTTCTACGGAAATTGTCCAAAGGCATTGCACCAACAAACGACCTTTTGTTCTGGCAACTCACTACAAAAGATGTCCTTTGCTCTCCTCCTCCTACCGTCTTTGGTGTGGGCATTCATAGAAGTTCAGAGCAGAGGGGGGCTACAAGGGAAGGTGGGAGAATTTTACACCAAACGGACATTTATTTACCCCCGTCAATCTCCCGGCAGGGCACTGTGTATCTATTGATCACAACTCAGTGGAGCAGTAATCCAACAGACTTGATTGATTCCGACTGTTGTGCAGGCCTCAGTGCTCAGCGCAATCCTCCCTCCTTCTCTCCTGCCTCTCATGCACCATTGATATGCATGACAGGACGCCGCGGCTGGGCCGGTAAGGAGAGGAGGGTATTAAGTGAGTATACAGGGCTTGAGAGGGAGCTGAGGTGAGGCCGGGCTTTACTGGCGAAAGATCACAAAGCGTTGAGTTTATCAGCAGACGGCCCGTTTCACTAGTGCTGCTCTGATGCTCTCTTACCAACTTCTTGGGAGTTTTGCATATTTGGGAGTTTTGCATATTTGGGAGTTTTGATTTGGAAGAATACATTTGAAGAATGCATCACATATACGATTTATTGAATTATTTATAAAATTGTTTATTTATTTGTGTGTTTATGACTTTGTGCATATTTTTGTATTGCAAACTAAAATCAGTCCATGCACAGTGTCACTATTAATTTTTGACGCACTTAATGTTAGAGGTTTGTACAAATACATTTCTATGCACGATCGCTTCCGCGTTTTGTCTCTCAGTTACATCCGGCGCACGTAGCGTCCATAGAGAACAATGATGTTTTCACTCAAGATCACGGTCAACGACGTGAATCCAAACAGTACATTATACATCGACAACCAAAAAGGGGAAAGGCTTCAGACTATCCGTTTCAAGCTACATTCACAAATATGATAAAAAACAAAGTCTATTCTAATGGTATGTATGTTACTCGTCCCACGCCGAGTTGAGACGTGAGCTATTACTTTTCTAAATGATTGGACTTGCAATTTTCCACTGGAGGATGATAAAACAGGCAAAAATACCAAACCATAAATACTGTTGAAAATGTCACAAGATGGATTTGGTCTCACATCACTCACACACAGTTGTGTTAGAGAACGCCAACGTGGACCAACCACTATGCCACTTCTCCAACTGATATGGAATCAATCTTTAAGGGATACTCCACCCAAAAAAAATTGTCACGAATCGCATGAAAAAGAAAATATTTTTTCCTACTATGGTAGTCAATGATGTCCCAGAAATGTCAGTTGCTAACAATTTTCCAAATATCTCTCTTTGGAATCAGTCTTTTGTGAATCAGTTTTTTTGACCTTAAGTTATGGTCATGTTATACATGTTATAGTTGCTTCCGACCATGTATTGCTTTGCCATTTTACAAAATAATTTGCCTTAGCAATGTGTCTCGAATCACCCACTTGATAGTTTCCTGTGGACAAAACCTAATTTCATCTATGAATTACACAAATAACAGTCTAATGACAGCCAATAAAAAGCAATATGTGCAGGTTCTCAGAGACTATGAAAGGACTTTTTGTTCTGATGGCCCTACTGTAAAGTGCACATAGAATATTGAAGAAGCCAGTTGAGACTGGTTGATCTGCAGATACTCTCATTAGCTCAAAAAGGAAGACTGATTCATTTAATGTAATGCCCTTTCAGTCAATCTTAGATAAAAGCTCAACGAAGCACTTAAGCAAATGGATCAACTGTTTATGTTACATAAACAGAAGGAGACATGTTTGCATATTAATAAGTCTACCGATTCAGTGGTTTGTTAAGTGGAATCGCAAAGCATGTGAATAAAGTCATTTTCAAACACACATTGCTCTCTTCTTACAAACGATACCACCTTTGCATCTCATTAACTTAGAAGACCCTTCATAAGTGACCTCACAGCACCATGTACTGTAATGGTCAAACATAGCCACTAGCAAAGCAATTATCATCCTAATCACTTGATGAATTAATTTGTTTCAATATTTTTTTGCTGTATAAAGATAATACAATGTCTTTAAAAGAGAATATATACCAATCTAGTGTAGATCCGAATTGTGGACAGTGTAAACTAGTATAGGGGACTTAGGCAATATTTCATAATTAGCAATTTAAGGCTTTACAGCATGTTGCGCTCTGGCGATTATCTCATTTTCTGCATAGTATGATTGGTGCACATCAACATAGCAGATTACCGGAGGGATACTTCTTCATATAATCCTCTGGGATGTGGTAACCCTAGTTATAGCTGTGGTGTGGAATTTTAAATAGTTAAGGGAAGGGGGGGGGTTGAACAGCCACAAGAGAGTAATTAGAATTAACACTGCTTATTAACATGGAGTTTATTGGATCACTATACTGTACACTCACTTGGATATCAGTTTAACTTTACACCAATACTTACTGTACTGGAAATCAAACAGATGATTTATACGTTTATCTGGACAGCTTTGCGTACTGTTCCACATTCACTGTATTTTGCTTTAGATAATAATGTCTGCCAGATGTAAATAAATGTATAAATATTAGTTTACTTTGATTTTTGACTGTATATTTACAAAAATGTTTTTTTTTCCTGTAAATGTCCTTTTTATTTGTGGCACTACACACAGTTGCAAATGTACCAACTGTTTTGAAATTGGTTTCTCAGACACGGCAAGTGTTCTTTATTGGTCATCATTCAAACAGTTGCGTCTTTATTCGAATGCTGCATCCTTCTGTGTTTGCCTATGTTGGGCGCATACATCATCGAGGTTTATTATTTCAGGTTCTATTTCAAAAAGGCAACCGTTACATTTCCAGGTAAGAATGAAACTACAATGATTACATCCTAATAAGAAATGTCGTCTTAAGAGAAATGAATGTTAATTTTATAATGTTTAATAATGATGATGAGGTATGTGGTCGACAAATGCGACCTCGGGAGGACGCAGCCTTCGAATTGAGATGCAGATATTGAGAGTTGCATTACTGCCATTCACAATAATGCAGTGGAGCATCTTCTTAATATGTTTTATATTTTTGATAAAAAACAGGGGTCCCGACCCAATCTCACATCATTGGTTGTATTACAGCAACAGTGTTAACATATTTCAATATATCAAATATTGTTGCCTCTGCACATTAAGTTAAAATTGGGGCGGTATTATAACATAAAACATACATTTTACATAAATAATTGATACCCTATAACAGTTACACAATTTTCACTCTCTTTTCTTTCTGTCTGCATATACAGTATATAGTTAATTCAGGTGACTGCAGGCCTGCACCCATTTACCTGCAAATCAAACTCTTTGTTCATTTGCAAAATTGTGCACGACAGTTTATAGTGAAAAAGGAGTTCCTCTATACTCTACATCTCTGTAGACTCTGATTCATTTCAGCATGGCATCTGGTGCATTAGCATATAGGGTTAATGCTAACCTGTAAAAGAAGAGAAATACTCTCTCTTGTGGCCAGGACTGGACTGGGACGTTAATTCGGCCCTATAATTTTTGACCAGCTTCGGCCCTCTACCACTTTTGTCAAGGGGCGTTGTTTTAGTGCGAGTGGTAGGTTGTGCTGCTGTCATTGCCTTTCCTGCATACATGTCCGATTCGCAATTGCATTCGCGATCCGTGCATGCGCCCGATTAACACTTCTAATCCGTCCGTGTCTCTGCCCTAGCGTCCGTTTCGGCCCAAAAAGTACATTGGCCCACCGGGAAAATGCCCGGTATGCCCGATGGCCAATCCAGCCCTGCTTGTGGCCTTTGCGGATATTCTATGCAAACAGCAAAATCTGGATTTTGGTTTCATGATTCCGTGCTATGGGCAAATACAGTTCTTTAGGTCTGTAATAGTGAAAGTTCTGTAAAAGTTGGTTAGAATGTGTGACATTATGTTGCTTGATCTTTCTTAAAGTATTATTTCACCAAAAAATAACAGGTTTCTTACGTATGCAGTCCAAGCACATGTACCAGCTTTAATCCTCCTAGTAGCATGGCCTTGTATACTAACGGTACTGTTTAGCGTGTTGACAACATGTTTATATGCTCTCCTACTTGTAAGTCGCTTTGGATAAAAGCGTCTGCCAAATGAATAAATGTAAATGTACTTCTGTAATGCCCTCATCCAGACACTCCTACAGTAGTCAAAACATTCCCAATGAAAACCGAATAGCGCTTTTCATTCTCGTGTTTTGCTTTTCTCTGTCTTCTATCTCCTCATGTATTTATGGCATTCTCGCTGCTGGTTGGCATGATCATACATTTGCAACGCCGGCAGGGCACTTTGTTTCTACGCTCTGTGGGTCCCAGGCTGCATACAGTATAGCAGAGCGGCACTGTGCCGTTTAAATGGGAGCGGCTGTGCTTATCTGCTCTCTCTAAGTAGTGCTGGGGCAAAGAGCTGCTGGCTTATTACAGCGGCAGGCGGCGTATCCCACACTGCCATCACGAGCAGAGTCATCCGCACATATGCCATCAGTGCCAACAGCCCGCAGCGCCATAGTCTCAAAGCTGAGGAGAATTTATTGATGATGTAATGTCAGCAGCTCGTTTCTTGGTCATAAAAATCACAAAGAAATGGTGGATGGATTTGTTTTAAACGTCACAGGATGGATTTTCCTTCTAGGTTTAATGCAGTATGCAAAATAAATGTAACTTATTTGACATTACCTTATGGTTAATTTGTATGTACAAATAGCTATTATGTCAAAAAGAGGATAGTTCATGATATGAATATTCTTGATTAATCTCATTTGTACCATAGGCCTATTTGAATCTGTTTTAAATGCATGTTATAATTAGAGCATATAGTGCTTGAAAATTTTACATTGATAATACAACAGATTTTCAATTAGAGTGTTCTTGGTGTTCTGACTAATTTGGACCATACTGTTTGGACACAGGCCCTCTTTTAATACAAGTACATAAGATTTTTCCCTTATTGCATCATCTATCAGGCGAAAAGCAGAATGTTAAAGGGATAGTTCACCCCCAAAAGAAAATTCTGTCTTGAATTATGAATTAGTACACTTTGAGAGTGTGGATTATATATACACCGTAAGTGTTAATTTGACTTTTTTTAACACTGGCGATTTTCTTGTGTTCGTTCCCTCTTGTCGGTTGCCAACAATCCTCTTTGTGTTCAAATGAACATACTGTAGACATTTTTCCAGGTTTAGAATAAGAGGGTGAGTGATTCATAACAGAATTTTCATTTTTGGGTGAACTATGTACCTTTAAGAAGAGTAAAAACTCACTTTTCCTTAATACGGCACACAATCTGATCAATCATATCCCTACAAATGGTGGAACTATTTACGTGCTGAAGTTTATACGTGTTATAGGTTTGTTTAAATCCATAACTAAGTATAAGATATAGTAATAGTCAATTGCTCAACTTTCTTTCTGATTAGAACATTGCAACAAAACAGAATAATATACTAATATTCTAAATAAACATCATTTAGAATTAAACTGAGACATAAAATTGGCCATGGATGCATTTACATTGCAATACATTCATATTCTCTCAAAGCTACAACACAAACATACATAAAGACATACACTCTTTACTAAAGATCGATTAGTTACATAGCCATCTCTTATTTTCACTCTTGGGATGCACACGCAAAATCACAATCTCACCACAAAGAGAATGCATGCATGTAATCGGAATATAAAACTATACCATGCTCGTACATGTCCATTTAATAGCATGGCCTTGTTTATAGTGAATCGGCAATGTTTTCATTCCATCTGTTTTGTTGTTGCGTGCAATATGTAGTTCAAGTAATATTTTGTAGACTGATTGCATTCTCCTCTGCCAAACAGAACATTCCCATAATCATTGTTTCTTTTCCACACTTGTTGTAATGCATTAGCTGTGGTACAGATTGAAGGAAGTTACTTAAACATAGAGAATGGCACCAGTCTGTGTGAGTGTGTGTGTGTCTGTACAACCCATACTTAGTGTGAAATTCTCAGAGCACGGGAAGGAGATGTAGAGAGCATGAAGGCAGAAACAGGGTCATTTGGGTCCTGAACCTGCTGGGAAGGATCCGTTCAGCATGGCACTAACAGTGATCCTAAAACAGCCAATTATTAGCTGATGAGAGGGATAGGGCCATGGATGGGAGCCAATTGTCTGTCTCGTCTGTTAAAAAAGGGATCAGTTGGCTGGATAATCTGTGCGTGTGCATCCGCTAAGAGAGAGAGAGAGAGAGCATACTGCCAAGGCCATAAATATCAACATAAGATTTTTTGGATGCTGGTTTCAAATTTTAGGCAGTAGAGAAGCAACTGAAATGGCTTATGATCAATGCATTTATTTTCATTGATTTGAAAAAAGTCTTAATTAGACATTATTAAGGTTATGTGATATTTACAGTACTGTGCAAAAGTAGTAATATGTCGCAAGGTAAACATAAAAAATCACATTTGCAAACTACATTTTCTAAGACATCATACATTTTTGGTTTTGATTTAATACATGCATGAAGATACAATGTAATCAGAATGCATCTACATGACTTTAAAGGGGTCATATGGCGCGAATACGTGTTTTTCTGTGTCTTCGGTGTGTTACAAGTTGCCCATGCATGTATTAGACACGTAAAATTGCAAAAATTAAAGTGTCGGGACAAAAGATGCATACTATCTAAAAGCGAATGCTCACCCAGACCTTCCTGAAACGCCTCGTGTAACCACAACCCCACAAATCTACGTCAGTTTGTGGTATGATTTGACTAAGACCTCCCCAAGGCCGGACTTACCATTGGCCTTGACTGGGCTCCAGCCCAGGGGCCCCGCCCTTCAGGGGGCCCGCCTGCTGTCGTTAATTTGATTTGTTTAGTTATATGCCAGTAATTTTATTTTTCATTTAAACTTTGTGCATTGGCCTACCAATGTTCAATAGCACTGCCTTATGTAAGGAACGATGTCGTTTAATTGGCTAATCGTTCCGTCAGTCATGTTGGCGTTTCCTGATTGGTCATTTGTGGATTCTATCCGTTACGTTTACCGCAGTTGAAACCTGTCTGCTCATTAAGACGCTTGTTCTAATGGCTGACAAGCGCAATCGCAGTGCCGCGCTTAAAGAAAACCAAAAACTGAGAGACAAGAACGCGAAAGAACAGCATTTAGAAAATAATGATTCTTTACACCCATGGCACCACACCTTGATCTTTAGGCAGAGAATCCAGAGCATACCTGTTACCATCTCCCGCCAGGCCGCCACCCTCCGGTTTTATTTCAGTTATTTCTCCTTTGAAACTCGCGTACCGACGTGACCGGCGCCCGCCTTTGGCTGGCGCCCGTCTTTGGTAGGCGAAATTGAACGGTAGCCGAAGTAGAGTAGAGAGGATTCACATCCCCGCGAAAAACTTTCTCTTATTACACCGCTATATGATTCCACTCCGCGTTTTCCATTTGACGCTCGCTCCTCACAGTCTGTGTCCGCTCACTGAAGACGACAGATTGTTTCATCGACAGGTAGATGCAGTAGAGTCTACTAGCTGTTGTTGTTGTTACACTTTCTTTGCTTTTACAAAAAACGTGTTATGAAAAGTGTTGTTCTGCAGACATCTCTGAATAAAAACAGGTAATATAGAGTTTATTTCTAATATTTCCCGTTCTGTGGCCATAAGCGGTTCTTGTAAATAATATGCAAACACTGTTAAATCCATCCATGTAAATAAAAAATGAAAACATTCTGCTAACTAATAAACAAAGTTAAAACAACCGAACTACGGGACGCGTGAAGAGACAAACTGCTCGTGCTTTTTCAAACTGCGTTTGGATAGTTATTTCATGTCTGACGTTGAGATATCTGGCAAAATCTAAATGCTAAATTAAGATGATACCTTGCAGATATACCATTCATGGATTCATGGCCTGTGAGCTGCATTAAACTCTCTCTTAGATTTACATTTAAGAATTTGACATGAAAATGATGTTATGTTAGACATAAAGTAATTCAAAGATTTAAAACGATTTATAACAGAGGGGTGCCATATTTGCCCTGCACAACCTCAGTTAACTAGACTTTACAAAACTATGGACCCATCTCATTATTATGAAACTATTTAAGCCATAATAAGAAGTTTCATCTCATTATATGAATACAATTTTAATGTGCATTTCAAACTCATAGATCTGTCATATGCTTTACTGATGAAATTGCAATAGAATACTAATATATTTTTAACACTTTACACCGTTGCATTAGTTAACATTAGTTAAGCATTAGATTACATGTCTGCATTTGTTAATCTTTATTTTCAGTATTTACTAATATTTTTAAAAACATGCACCTGAACTAACATGAACATTTGTATTTGGCATTAACTAACAATAAACAAGATTAATAAATGCTGACAACTGTATTGCTCATTGTTGGTTTCATGTTAATGCAGGTGTTCTCAAATTTTAGATCAAGACGTATAATCTCTCAAAATCCTCCAGAAATACAGGGAGAACACACACATTTGTTCCTTTTTAGTAGTTTTCTTATTATGGATCAATAAATTTAATTTTAATTTTAAAATACATAATGGTAGGGCTGTATGATTATGTCAAAAACTATATTAGTCCCCTTGATATTGTAATGTTGATTATTAATGTTGATTGGATTTTACATTTAAGTATGTTTGAAACTTCCTACACGCTATAAACGCACCACTTGTGGCTCCCACTGTCAAAACAAGCATTATAAACGTGTAAACCAATGAACAAGTGTCATTGTTAGTCATTGGAGAAAAAAAACATTTACTAATGCTAACAAACACATGATTTTAAATAGTACGGGGGCCCCGAAAACAACTCAAGCCCAGGGGCCCCCATCCTCCGAAGTCCGGCCCTGGACCTCCCAAATATACATGGTGGGTGTACCTGTCAGTACAATTGCTTTGGAACCTGATGTTTTAAATATGGTAAGAGGCGTTACATAGGGATGGGCGATATGGCCCTAAAACTCTATCACGATAATTCCTGGTATTTCTTGCGATAACGATAAAAATGACGATATATCCATAACGCCATCCACCGCTGTTTTTTTGCGTCAAGTGATAGTAGCTGCATGTAGTCTAGACCCTCAGAAAAACAAATATTATCAAAAAGTAAAACTTACCCCAAATCAAACAGCTCCTAAAATATACCTACAGTATTTTTGTAAATATAAAATATAATAGTGAGATTCGACTTCAAAAGGTTGTAGTAAAGAAAAGTTAAATGAACTAAAGCTCAATAAACACATCATGTCATACCTAAAACTGTATATATTCTATTGTTGGGTGGAAACGATCGATCGCATCACGCTGTCAGTCACTCTCTCTTGAACTGTGTGAACCTCTTCTCACAGCAACATACACTGAATCTGTCTATGACTCGCGCTACAGAAAGAGAACAGAAAAATGCGGATAAAAGAAATGTAATTAAATAATCCACGCTTTTATACGCTCATAAACGTATTTAAAATAACGTAATACAAACTCGCAGTTGTACTGTATGTAAACAGGCAGCAGTGCTGTGCACGCTGTGTCGCTATGAAAGCACATGTGGGCGTGAGCTGCGCACTGGATGCTCCGTTCATCCTGTATATAACAGGCAAGAAATCATATTAAACAATTTGCGCACGTGCGCATAACATCTAACGAATGTTTAAATAAATACTTTTAGCCAAACTAAATGTTGTGGTGTAACGCATTATGACTATCAACGACTACTTAAACGAATTAAATAAAACGAAAGTGAAACTAAACATTAACTCGGATGCATCTACAGTGCCAACCTAAACGAGATTTAGAGCTTTTAGTGCAAACTCTTTCTCAGCTTCACGTCCGCCCTCCGCTATACCCGTTTTCGCTTCACATATGAGCTGTGAATGGGTCTCACAAAGAAATACGTCATCAACTAGAATTTATCGTTTATATCGCGGGAAGACTAATTCCTATCGTGTGGGGAATTTCTACCGGTATATCGCAAACGATATAATATCGCCCATCCCTAGCGTTACATTTCCGTCACATGCTTGCAGTATTCGACCAATCACTCGCACTGGTTAACTGGCCAATCATAGCACACCTCGCTTTTCAGAGCGATGAGCTTTGTAAAAAATCTGAGAGGCGGGGCAAAGAGGAGATACACACATGCACGGTATGTGGAAAATACAGCGTTTTTGAACCTTAAATCGTGTATACACATTGCATTACATCTAAAACAAACGATAGTATTCGTTTTAGCCATGTCAAATGACCCCTTTAAAGATAGCATTAATTTTCTTTCAGCATGTTGTTCAATCAGGGGCTTTTCAAGCCAAGTGCACTTGAAGAAGGTCTTCATTCCCTTGATAGGCAGCTGATGTAGGGCTCCTAGGTGACTTCTAACCTATTGCAAAGGGTCATCTGATGATCCATTTGCAATATGAACATCAGTACTCAATGAAGAGGTCTCCATGGGAAATGTTCAAAGAAGATGCCCTTGGCATTTGTGTGGTCACAGTTTTTGGCAACTTATTTTTTAAGGATTGAGCTAAACTGCTATGTTTAATGACATGAAAGCCAGCAGATGTCAAGTAGGGGAGGGCAACATGAATCCCGTCCTCCTTTTTTCAAATTTCAGACGCCGTTTCACTCGGACATGTATTGTTACAATCCGAGTGAAAACGTATTGAAAAAGGTATCGTTTCTATGACTTCCAGATTTCAACAAATAAATTACATTTACAAATACGGTCATGTCGTCTATTTTAAACGATATCAGCATAACCAATAAAATCACTTTTCTTTTGAAATATATATTGATAATATGAACAAACAAATCCAGGCGAAACTCTGCAACGTATACTGTTACCGACTGTGGTAAAACTGTGAGCTCCGGCCACTGACTCCACTGCCATTATATGATTGGCTGAGGGTGTCTCACGTGATCTACATTAGCTTTTACGCTTTCTCCTATTGCAGACCCTTCTATCTCTTTATATAAGAGTAGCCTATCTCTGTCCAAAGCCACACAGTAGAATTAACAATTATTTTTACTAAAGGGCAAAATAAATAAAAAGGAATTAATCTTGAAGATGATCGCAATGAGACCTCAGTGGTAACTTTATTTGTATTTTTTCTTGGATTATATGTTCTTTAAGATTAAGTTACCACATAACAACCATTTTGGTAAGAACTATTAATTAATTTTGGCTGTAATAAACTGAGTTTTTGTATTGTTGTTCTCTCAGCTGTGAAACTGTGATTAGTTTATTTTGGTAAAAAAAACACTTCAGTGTCTATTGAGGGCGTTAGTGTTTATTAAAGTCCCAGTGAAATTAAAAATGACAATTCCTATTTTTTCATGAAATATTGCAGAGTTTCTTGTATATAGTTAATCAATGTGGATCATTCTCTTTTTAAAACTCATGTGCCCTCATAATCTTCAGTTAAAATGCACTTCCGCCCTCTATCCATCTTAAACGACGTATGTTAGACGGCTTGGGCGGAGCATCTGTTAACTCCTCCCCTTCAACTGACAGTCTGCTACCAGTTCCATTTCAAAATGCAATGGCTCCGATTAAATTGCAGTAAAAAAACGCAAGCCACTCCCACTATTTTTTTTCATTCAAAATTCCATTTTATTCGGAAATGGGTCAAAATGCGGAAGTAAAAACGATCACAACTTCTGGTTCGCAGGGACTTTAACAGCTATACTGACCAGATAAGAGTCTCATTCATTTGTGAAAGAAAGAATGTCTCAGTATTACAACTTCTATAAATGTGTGTTTGTTCGCTTGTTGGTATGTACATACAGTACGGTATGACATTCTTGGGATGTCATTAGACGATAAGTCTTATCATGATTCATGAGGTAAATTTCCTTCTGCTCCACAATGACAGCTTTTCTAGATTATCCGAATGACACTTGATTCCTGATTCTCTGGCAGTGGTTGTAGTTTTCCTTCACTTCAGATAACTTATGTGAATCTCTCTGCTTCGACCTTATGGTAATTTATAGCCTTGTTAAAGGAGTTCCTTCATACTGAGACGGTTTTCATTTTAAAGCTAGCACCAAATTTTAATGTTTGGTGCCCCACAATTACGAACAGGAAAGGCTCCCAGTTTTCCATATTATGAGCGGCACTAAACCAGAATCAGCTGGGTTTACACTGCCAGCTCTATTTTAGCACCCGTTTTTCATGATTAAATCTAAGTTGGCTCACTGCCTCTTTCTATTCAGCTCATTCTGCGAGCATTACGCCATTACGACTGTCATTCATTCCTCAGCATAAAAGGCTTCATTTAAAAGACTCAATGAAAATCTCATATCTTACATGAAACAGCCTTGATTTATGTCTTTCATCTGCTCTCTGTGAAAGGCATAACGGTCCTGCATGGCACAGATACAGCCTTTCAAAAGGCAGGCAAAGACACAGGAAATTTGTATGTTGTTTTTTTCCGTCTCATGTTTTCGCTCAGTCAACATCTGACAACAGCAGGTGGGAAGAAAAAACTGCAGCACGGGCCCCCGGTGGAGCAAAGTGCTAGACTTAAAATTGTGAGGGATGGAGGGTTCTGTGCGTTTTGAGTATCTCACAGACACACGATGGTCAAGGAGAAGGGGAGACAGAAAGTAAAAAGATGGATCTTTAATCTAAGTCAAAAAGTTCAGCATTATCGGAAAAATTTAGTAGCGCAATGTCAACTTCATGGTTTCGAGTCCCAAGAAACCAAATGCAATAAGTCACTTTACACAAAAGTTTCACCTGTATGAATGTAAATGTAAACGTAATTATTGTTAAGAATAGTGGTCTAGTGAATGGGCTTGAGAAACAGTGTTTATGCCACTGGTACGAGAGGAGGGCTACAGGTTTGGGCTGGCAGGGTTGAGTGGTGAACGGGTTTACACTTCTGCATGATGCTGGCAGAGAGGAAGAAATGCAGGTTTTCATGTTTCTGCCAGACAATGAAGGCAGACAACCAAGTATCTGTGGTCATTTCAGAAGCTTCAGACTGTAGTATGTACTGCAACTATATAGCACCTATAGAAAAATGTTAGCTGAGCGTCAAACCCTCTGTTTTAAAATGGCAGAAAAATTGTATGATATTAAATTAAGCAAAAATCGGTGTGTAAAAATTGGTTAAAAAAGTTACATTTTTGGGATTGCCTTCTCTTCAAACTAGGGCTGTTCACTTAAAATGAGAAATTTTAATATTTGTCAAATTTAAGATTAAAAGCAAATCCGATTGTAAAAACTACATTCAAACTTTGTGTTAAATACATGAGTCATAATGATGACGTAGGGGTATTTATAGTTTAATTTTGTGGTTTTATCTGCTGTCCATTAAAATGTGTCAGAGGAGAAGAATGTGCAGATGGTTACATCAAAAGTGTGTGTTTGCTGCAGTGTTTGTTAAAGAGATAGTTCACACAAAAACGAAAATTCTGTCATCATTTACTCACCCTCATGTAATTTCATACCTGTATAAATTACTTTGTTCTGATGAACACAGAAAGATATTTGGAAGAATTTTAGCAATTTTCACTTCTGGGACATCATTGACTACCATAGTATGAAAAATTAAATGGTAGTCAAAGGTGCCCTAGAACTGTTTGTTTTCCTAAATTCTTCAAAATATCCAGTTTTGTGTTCAACAGAGCAAAGAAATATACAATAATTTTTTTCTACACTATGAAAAATGTTCCGTAGTTTTTATGGGAAAATACCGGCAGCTGTGATTGCCAGAAAAATTCCATAAAAAATATGGATAAGCACGTAAACAGCTTTGCAGTTTATAATTTCAGGGCAAAAACTAAGTGTATGAACTTTTAAGAGCATTTCTTTATATAAAATGAAAACATGGACCTAATGCATAAAAGTCACTTTTAAACAAAGCAACATGCAGCATAACATCAGTGCCTCGTTACCTGACCTTGACTTAAACACAGACTCCACTCTTCAGCATAGGTGACCCACAGAACATTTCATGTCAGAAAAGAAAAGAGAACAGAAAAATTCTGTAGTTTTTACGGAAAAATACCGGCAGCTGTGGTTGCCAGTAAACTACTATAAAAATACGGGAACATCCTGTTTTATTTGTCCAATCTATTCACAGCGGAAAACATGAGCCACACCCACTATTCATCTTGGAAATATGTCAGAATACTGAAGACGATCACCACTTCTGCTTCACAGGGACTGCAGCATAACATCCATGACTTGATGTTTTTTTGTTGTTTAAAACAACCATTATTGTGATCAATGTTTGCTTTAGTTGGGCTCTTTCATCCTTCACTAACTAAACAGCATGTTTCTTTTGGCTGCTATGACAGTGTTTTATAAAACATAGATTTCATAGCAAATAACATCATAATAAAATGTGTAAAGATTCTTTTATCTTGTTTTCAGACATTTTTTCTCTGCTGTTGTTTAGTTTCTGATTGGGTTGTTGTTATAACAGTCTGAATGAGCTTACATGGGAGATCCACATTTGCTGCAACAATCCATATAAAGAGTTTTTGAACAGTTTAAAAAGTCCAATTTTATTTTTGACTCAGACATCAAGAATCAGTGTATGAATCTTAACAGTGGTGACCAACAAATGAAAAGCTTCATGCCGCAATGCATGCTGAGAGTCATGGATGAGTTTTGTACTTTGATGGTACCCAGAATGCATTGTGTTTATCTTAAGAGTTTTTTTGGTTGTCACCATTGTTGAGACGAACAGGTTTATTCTCGATGTCTGCTAGTCCATTTTTCATTTGCTGGATGTGTTGTAAAGGCCTTAAGAATATAATTTAATTTCATACAGTAACATAAATGAGAGTGAAAAGATCACTTTAAATCAGTGCTTAAACTCTAAAACAGGCTAACATGACACTACCAGCTAAAAAAACGACATGAAAATCATTTTGCTTAGCTTTTTCCACGTTTCTGTTTCACCACATAGTTATAAAACTAAGGAAAGTCTTAACACAAAATGCAAAGGGTCAAGATCCCAACTAAAGCAAACACTCATCACCATAATGGTGACTCAACAAAAACCATCAACATGTAAACTTGTGTTAATTCTCAATAAGCACTTATGTAGATGTACAACAGAAATAAAGTGACAGTGGTGTCTGTAAGTGAAGGTGGTAATAATGTTTGTGGAGTTGAAAAAAACTCCTTGTAAAAACTATGGAATTTCACTGGTAATTTCACAGACATTTTTACAGTGTTTCTCCATATTTTTACGGACGTTTACAGACGTTAAAAAACAACAGAATTTCACTGTTCATTTCACGGGCATTTGTTGCAGTGAAATTTGTTGTACTACAGTAGTGGATGATGTCCCATGAATTGAAAATTGCCAACATTCTTCCAAATATCTTTTTGGTTTTGTTTTGTTTTCAGCTGAACAAAGAAATTTATACAGGTTTGAAACAACCTGGGTAAGTAAATTATGACTTTTCATTTTTGGGTGAACTGGCCTTTAAACTGTTTCTTGGTTTACTGTTAAACCTCACTGACCTTTAAATCTAGGCTAAATAAATGTAGCCATTTTTGTTAAAATGGAAGGCTTAAAAATGCAATTTGTAATTAACATTTTGCTGTTTGGTTTGGTCTAGTCTATTTGGACTAGGGTTGACTATACGTCCTGGCCAGGATTTCAGATACGTCCTCCTGAGGTCACGTTTGTCCACCACCGCATACGTCATACATGTTTTTGTAAACAACATGCTAGGTAATAGCTCATATTCAGAGTCTCAAGACATGGTGGCAGTATGTGTACCAATTCATCTGGATCTTTGTAACACTTTAAGGCCTGCAGAGTAATATGCATACATCAACTGTAGAAAGTATATCATTATTGAACTGTTTTCAAGTAGTCAATACAAACCACATTACATTAGCCCATTACAGTTTGATCTCATTGTGTGTCAAGGCAATTCTTCAGGCATTATACAAGCTCGACCTGATTTTGCCAAGTGGTTGATGTCCTCGGGGCAACATATTTTGTTGACCTAAGGACAACATTTTTATAAATAAAACCTAAACCCACACCATTGATTTCTGAAATCTGGTTGATTTAAATGTTGTCCCAGGGTCAACATGATGTTGCCCTAAGGACATCAACCACTTGGCAAAAACAGGAGAGCCATTATGCAACCTATTTGTAAATATCAGGACTGTAAGAGATACACACTTTGACAAATATGTCAGAGATTATATGTGATTTTAATACATTGGGAAATATTACACAGTGCCATGACCAGGCTTTACTCAGAGAAGTCTTATATTTTACTGAGACTCATCCTTTTATAAGTCATAAATACTAAGTCGGTAATTATTTATTAAGCCTTTCCAGATGTTGGTGTATATATATATACACTCACCTAAAGGATTATTAGGAACACCTGTTCAATTTCTCATTAATGCAATTATCTAATCAACCAATCACATGGCAGTTGCTTCAATGCATTTAGGGGTGTGGTCCTGGTCAAGACAATCTCCTGAACTCCAAACTGAATGTCAGAATGGGAAAGAAAGGTGATTTAAGCAATTTTGAGCGTGGCATGGTTGTTGGTGCCAGACGGGCCGGTCTGAGTATTTCACAATCTGCTCAGTTACTGGGATTTTCACGCACAACCATTTCTAGGGTTTACAAAGAATGGTGTGAAAAGGGAAAAACATCCAGTATGCGGCAGTCCTGTGGGCGAAAATGCCTTGTTGATGCTAGAGGTCAGAGGAGAATGGGCCGACTGATTCAAGCTGATAGAAGAGCAACTTTGACTGAAATAACCACTCGTTACAACCGAGGTATGCAGCAAAGCATTTGTGAAGCCACAACACGCACAACCTTGAGGCAGATGGGCTACAACAGCAGAAGACCCCACCGGGTACCACTCATCTCCACTACAAATAGGAAAAAGAGGCTACAATTTGCACGAGCTCACCAAAATTGGACAGTTGAAGACTGGAAAAATGTTGCCTGGTCTGATGAGTCTCGATTTCTGTTGAGACATTCAAATGGTAGAGTCAGAATTTGGCGTAAACAGAATGAGAACATGGATCCATCATGCCTTGTTACCACTGTGCAGGCTGGTGGTGGTGGTGTAATGGTGTGGGGGATGTTTTCTTGGCACACTTTAGGCCCCTTAGTGCCAATTGGGCATCGTTTAAATGCCACGGCCTACCTGAGCATTGTTTCTGACCATGTCCATCCCTTTATGACCACCATGTACCCATCCTCTAATGGCTACTTCCAGCAGGATAATGCACCATGTCACAAAGCTCGAATCATTTCAAATTGGTTTCTTGAACATGACAATGAGTTCACTGTACTAGAATGGCCCCCACAGTCACCAGATCTCAACCCGATAGAACATCTTTGGGATGTGGTGGAACGGGAGCTTCGTGCCCTGGATGTGCATCCCACAAATCTCCATCAACTGCAAGATGCTATCCTATCAATATGGGCCAACATTTCTAAAGAATGCTTTCAGCACCTTGTTGAATCAATGCCACGTAGAATTAAGGCAGTTCTGAAGGCGAAAGGGGGTCAAACACCGTATTAGTATGGTGTTCCTAATAATCCTTTAGGTGAGTGTATATATATACACATACAGTATATCAATTGAAATCCCCTGAATACAAACTAATCTTAATTTAACTATTTTCTGCTAAATTGTAAAAAGGACTTTCAAAAGTTGTTTATTGTATTGGAGACCAATATGGAATAGGCCCCATGTCTGAGTCTTAAACTTCTCTCTCTTTTTTGTCAGTGAGGGAAACCAATAAAATACTCCATTCTCCATCACAGCGGCCAATTCACATTGACTGTTTTACAAGAAATTCTTAATTTCTCTTTTTATGTGATTCAGTGCATTTCTGGACAAAACTATGTGGAAGTAGAAGGTGGGTTGGGGGGCACACGTTTCTGCCTCAGGTCTCTATGGTTCTTTGATTTGGTCCTGTGTCATCATAGGCCGACAGTGAAAAAAACGTGATGTTGGCCACTGTCAGGGCTATAATGTGCTTTTATTTCATATTCTAGGGCCTTTTATTGTCTCTAAAAGTCTCTGAAGCTTCAGGGTAGCTGCGGGTTCCCTCACCAGTCAACAGCAACCAGTCGCCCTCCAGTGTGAGTGACTCACATCATCAATCAGTTGGACGGCTAATGAAATATCCAGTGGAGGGTGGAGGAGGTTTGCCTTGTTGAAACGCAGAGCCTCGGGACAAATGGCAGGAAAACAACATCACCAATGAAATCGCAGAAACTACCATTACACTGACAAGCTGTAACAATAAAAGCTTTCCTCAAACATGGCAAATTCATCAACTCGAGTGAAAATATTTCATCTCACGACATTAATCTAAGATATTTTCTTTTTATTATTCATCCATTTCGGTGAGAAATTGCCAAGCTGACATATCTCCCCGAGTAAATGAAATATGTCTGAAGAGTTCATTTGTATTAATGAGAGGCGGTAGTGTCTTTTTGAAGCTGCCCTTTACAACTACAGTGTTTCGAGGGCCTTTAAAAGAGGTTTCATATTGTCCCCACCATGTCACCTGCACACGCGGAGGGCCAACAGATATTGCTCCGGTGTCATGGAGGGGAGAGATACAGCAGCTAAAACACTTATTTCCTCAATCTCTTCATCCTTTCCAACACTGTGAGATGCTGACAGTAAGTCAGTTAACTCCAGCCAGTGGCAGCTGCATGGGTTTTGCATAATTAATTATTTATACCAAGCCAGACACAGTAATTACCATCCAGATGAATATGATATTCTAATCAGCCATGCTTTAATTTTAATTGCCCTCCAGCATCTAACTGTCAGCGGTGGCGGGGCTTGATGAAGTGAAGACTCACCAAGTCTATTAGACATCTGCCTCAAGACCAGTGGCTCCATTAGCCGGTATTTCAGCTCCTATCAGTTCTGATCAATACAGCTAGAAGTTGTCCGCTTGTACGTGTGGGGAATCTCATCCATTTTTGTGAACTAGAATGGGACAAGTGTTCTTCTGGTAGAGTTTCTTTTGGAGTGGTTTAGATCGAGGCGATATAAAGGCTTCACAATAATATGACAGATGGTCTGGGTGAAGTATTAGCCAGACGCGTACACAAGCCAGTACACCAAACATAGGAGGTTTATTGGTTTCACTCATATGTGAAGGGTGTTATGGTAATTCATGATACATTTGAAGTGTACTGTATTTGCTTATAAAAATATGAAGTATGGATTAAAAGTCGTTAGGTATTTCTTCGTAAATGCGTTACATATAAGGGCCTGTTGGGTCACTTCCTGTTCCGTTAGGATAAGGGGACCTGCTGCATTACATTTATTGTTTGTTTGTTGTATGTTTGTTTCACACTGTGGTTGTGGGCATGGAAAATTGTTGGCATTGTAGTTGTGAGCTGATATACAGTAGTCATAATGGACCGGTGTATTGTTTATGTGATATGATTTATGTGAAATATATTGTTCAATCTGACTCTCTTTTGTAATTATTTTATTGTAAAACTAAAACTCTAGTCAAAAACTCTAGTCAGGGTTAGTATTTTTTTTTTTGCTTTATTAAAAATGAAAAATCTACTGTACCTTTAAGATTTTTGTTAATGACTCCTGACAGTTAAAATGTGTAACAACAGTTATTTATGGGTTGCAGACCGAACTGAGAGAATCTTCTTCATCTGTTTATGAGGACTATTTATGACAAATAGTTCCCTTTTGATATAGTTCACTTCGCATTGCATTTAACAAATATAAGTCTATATAAGTCCGGTCCCAACTCTATTCAGTACCATTTTCTCCTTCAGCATGATCATCTCGCTGATCTGAAGAAGAAGCCTTCACTCTCCGTAGAAACGAGCCCTGCAGCGGAAATTATGCTCCTGAGCACTTCCCCTGCGGCTATCCAAAGTGCAAATTTCTCTAAAAGAGCATAAGCGCATTTTTTCAAATGCCGCTTAGGCACTGCAGCTCATGCCGAGCCTCTCTTCCCCCTGAAGATCTTCATTCTGAGTGCATCTTCTGCCTGGGACGGACCTACTCCCAGACCGCTCTCACAGGATCAAGATTTCCTCACTGCGAGCGCCTTTCCCTCGCCGAGCTTTGCGCCTGGACACCTCTCCACTCTCTCTCCACCACAACGCAGCGATCCTGTCTGCTTTGCCTACTAGGACCTATGCCATTCCAGCAGTGCCAGTGTCCTGGTCTCGTTTGGCGGTACAGACAAGCTGGATGAAGTTTTGTCCCGCACCTTGGAGTACGACGATTGGGCCGCTTTGGACGAAGAAGCTGCCCCGCTGGCAGAGCAATCCAGCAACGCCCGTCCTCGCTCTGACTCCGAGCTCGGCATCGACTGGTCGTCTCTGATCGAGCCGGAACGCAGTCGCCTGGACAAGTGGTTCCTGCAGCCGGGGCGCCGTCAGAAGCCTCCCCACCAGAGCAGTCGGAAGAGCCATGGCCAGCCTGGTAGTGTTGGAACACCACTTGTGGTTAAATCTGATGGACATCAAGGACGCTGACCATGTGGCCCTCCTCGATTCTCCCGCATCTCCGGCTGGTCTGTTTGGCTCCGCTGTCGATGGCTTTTACCCATCGCTTCACCGAAGCACAGTAGTTGTCGTAGGCGATGCACCACTTCCGAAGTGGGCAGGTCGTTCAAAACTGCCGCCAGAGCAGCAACATCCCAAGCTGGCGCCCACACCGCCGCAGCCTCAGCAGCAACCGAGAGCGGAGCCCGATCTGAAGTGCTCCTGTCCAGCTAGGTGTGCCAGTCTTCCCAGGGTAAGAGGTCCCCATCCCTGGCTAATGCTCGACCCTGTGCCGACACCGGATACCTGAGGCACGGAACCCGAGGAGGAGAAAGGGGTTAAGTCTCACCTCGGCCGGACCACCCCCGAAGATCCGGTGCTCCCCAGTTCTCTGTTTTCATCAAGGGCGCTGGACACGGTGCAAATGCTGTAGGTTATGGGCCCACTCACATGCTACGCGCTCCCAAACTCTCTCTCGCTGTGATAGCGAAACCCCTATTTTTAACTCCTCACAAATTGAGTCATTGAGTTACCAATACACGGTCATACCCTTCGGGCTTTCTCTCACCCTGCATACATTAACCAAATGTGTAGAAAATTGCCGCATACTTCCGCAGCAATTTTGGCTGAAAGCGAGAGTCCCACCTCGAGCATGGAAGTCGGGACAGCTGATGCACGCTTGCCCCCCTGAGACAGGCGGGCATTCGCATTTTGAATTATCTCGACGACTGGCTTATTCTAGCCCAGTCAGAACAGGAGATATGCACGAACAGGTCCGCTGTCCACAGGCATTTGGAAAAATTGGGGATCAAAATCAACCTCACTCAACGAATTTCATTTTTGGGCATGACGGTTGACTCTACACGCATTCGAGCCTGGCTAATGCCAGAACGCGCCACAACAGTCAAGCGTTCTGCGGCTTTGTTCAGAGTAGGTTCTCTCGTCCCGCTCAAGAAGTTTCAGAGAATGCTATGTCTCATGGCTGTGGCATCCCCGCCCATTCCGCTGGGTCTGCTCCGCATACTTCCGCGGCAATTTTGGCTGAAAGCGAGAGTCCCACCTCGAGCATGGAAGTCGGGACAGCTGATGCACGACTGCATGAGAACTATGCTGTCCTGGAAATCCCCTCACCTATTCCTCACAGGCACGGAGCTCGGCTCAGTATGCAGAAGGAAAGTGGCGACGACGGATGCCTTGAAGACGGGCTGGGGAGTACCGTGCATCGGCGAACCCACGTTAGGCACATGGACGCTCCCCCTGCCACAATTACATATCAATCATCTCGAAATGCTAGTGGTGATATTAGCATTCCGACACTTCTGATCGGAACTCCAACACCATCACATTCTGGTACGATCAGACAACATGACGGTGGTTTCACTTATAAATTACCAAGGAGGGTTGCGATCTCGCACATTGAACAGATTGGCGAGTCGCTTCCTTTTTGGGCTCGGCGGAATGTCCGCTCGGTCAGAGCTATGCATGTCCAGGGCACAGAGAACACAGGGGCGGATATGCTATCTCCCAGAAGCCCACCGCCAGGGGAATGGAGACTCCATCCCCGGGCGTTTGAGGACATTTGGAGCATTTTCGGTCGGGCAGACATCGACCTGTTCGCATCAGAGGAGCCCGTTGCACTTCTCGAGGCAGAGCGAAGCCCTAGCCCAGAGCCGGCTGTCCCGCCGCCAGAGGTATGGCTCCTATTATTCGGTTATACTGCTGTGTTAGTGCACATATGGTGAGCTCCGGAGAGCCTGAGTCCCCGCTGCCAGGGTTTTTTTAGGGCCCTCACGAGTGCCCAAAATCTCGCACACATTCTTCAAGTCTGTTGTAGCACGGCGTGATGAGATATGATTCCCATAGCGTTTGGCTAAATGCAATGCGAAGTGAACCGTATCGAAAGGGAACGATAAGGTTACTCACATAACCTCGGTCCCCTGAGATAACGGGAAGGAGCAATGCGTAGCAGGCCGTGCTACAGGGCCACGCAGTGAATCTTTAAAGTCGAATATGGTACTGAATGGCGTTCGGCCCGGATTTATAGGTGAGCGGTTTCGCCCAAAATGGTGGGACCAATGCCATTGGTCTTTGATTTCCACAGACGTTAACCAATAGGCTTCGGTATCGGATAAAACTGTAGTTTACGTGAGGTTTACGTGAGTAATCTTGTCGTTTCCTCTTATTTTCCTCTCTATTATCTTTTTACTCTACTGTGACTGGATGAGTAGCTGAATTCTGTATAGTTGTTGAAGTGTAAATGTACCGTAAGAAGTCATATTTCAATACGCTCATGGCTGTAACAAATTTTTAAAGCCATTTTCCCGTTTAGTTTGAAAATAGATTTCTAAAATTAAGATTATGTCTGCAATAGAATATATATTTTAAATAATTTCATGAAATTACCTGTTTATGAATTTTGACCATTCCTGTGCCATTGACTTACTGACTTAGGCTCATTTACTTCATTCATTCATGATTAGGGTCATTTAAATGGGTTCTTAAGCCCTTCAAATTAGATTTAGAGTTTCATTGTCCCTCCAACCGCAGAGCCATTCATAGTCCTATATCACAGTAGATTGTCCAGATTAGTGAGGTGGCGTTGGTAACAAGTATAGGGACAGCGAATATAAGCAATTTGTGTTTGAGCAGATAGTGTGTAAAATAAAGAGTGCCCTATAAGCACAGGTGAATGCATTAGCAGTTTCATTAGTCTTTTCTGAGATAATATCTGTGCTCTTGCTTTAAGTGAGTCCTGGATAATTTCAGAAGACTGTGCTAATCATTTTGTTGTACTGCACCGACCTTCAGTGCTTCTGATTATATTGACGATGTGGCTTGACTTGTGTATCTTTGTTTAATTTTGCAATATTCTCTTTTTATGTTCAACATTTGTCTTTAGTAACGTAGTAACAAACACTGTTTTGGCAACTCTTTTGCCTCTGAAACAGTGTTCTCCTGAAGCAACTTGTAGTTAAATTAAATTGTTTTCATTTTCCACATATATCGTATTTATAACTCCCTTTCCAGGCTTAATGCACTTTACAATATGCTCTGATGAATTAATGATGAATAGTACCAGACACATGAAAGTATGAACTGGAAAAACTGAAAATATCTCACCGATTGGCAATATCGTGCTGTTGAACTTTGCAATAGTGTGGAACAATCTTGTAATTCTGTGTAACCACATTCTCAGGTTGTTTGAAAAGAGTCAGTGGTGAGATTGAGTGTACTTTATATTGATCTTCTGCAGCAGTTCCCATTGATGGCCAGCGCAAGTTGTGTGGATGACTGAAGTTTTGGCTGTTTGAGTTTTTGTTAGCACATCTTCCACTTTTTCATTCCAGAGGAACAAAGACGGTGGAACAAAGACGGGGCTGAACTCTCTGGTAATCCTGCCTGCAAGGCTTGAATAGAGAGGTCAGAGGGAAGCCAATGAAATCTCAGTTAGCAGTTGAGGAGGAAGGTGCAGGAACAAGACAGTGGAGATTTTTACTTTGGGAAGAATTTAATAAGAAGCTATCATCTGTTCAGTAAACTTTAACAGAAATAAGGAACAGGTCATCTTGTGGGTCAACATTGAATCAACAACATTGTTTTTTCCTAATAATCCTGGAAAAATACGTGTTCGTGCTGCAAAATGGGTTATGCAATAATTTCAAAGACCACAGTCTCTTAAATAAAGTGTTTATTTTGATCATATAGTGTAATAACAGATTTAAGGAATTATGGATGTGTGTAGGATAGTGCTGTATGATTATATCATGGTTAAACATAATTGTTATATAGGAATATTTTCCCATTCTTTCTTTCTTCTGCAAAACACAAAAGAAGATATTTTGAAAAATGTTTGTAACCCAAAACCGTTGGTCCGCATTGACTTCTATTGTATGGACACAAAACCAATGCAAGTCAATGGGGACCAACGGTTCCCCTTCAGTCGGTCTCTCGACATTGTGTTGAGGGACAGACTGGGGTTTGATCTTGAGAACCTATCATGTCCGAGAGGTATTTAAAACGCCAATGGGATTGGCGAATGGCACACGCACGCCAGTCCCCGCCCCATGCATACGGGTATAAAAGGAAGATGGCGGCGGTCATTCATTGATCCTTTGTTCTTCGGAACATGCGTGGCATATGATTGTCAAGCATTATCTCTTCGAGACTCTTCACAATACTGCTGGATTTACGATGCAGAGGAGCGGACTTCTCCCTCCTGAGAGCGGACTTCCCCTGGGTGTCTCGGCAGTGAGCTACAGACCTAAAAGAGCAAATTTCTCACAGTTGTGAGTATGTCTCGCAGCTGTATCCTTGAGTGTGACAGACTCATCCCTGAGTCAGACGGGCATGACACCTGCGTTACATGCTTGGGGGTCAAGTATGCTGAGGCAGGGTTTGTCGATCCGGCATGTTCTGTCTGCGAGAACATGGCGATTAAGGTGTTGCAGTCACGGCTGGCTACGTTCTTTGTGAGCGCTGCCGCCACCCTGTCTGCTTCCCAAGCGAGTTCAACTGCCGCTTTGGCGAGGTCGACCGCTTCGGCAAGCAGCGGGGGTGATTTGGGGGTTCCTATGGATGTGGCTCCATCAGCTTCGGCTTCGCGGACCACCCATACCCCAGCACGCTTACCTGGCTCGTCCCCGATGGGCGGCGGTAGACCGTCCCATAGAGGGCAGACTTCACAGAGAGATGAGGACGAACTCTCTGTCATTGCATCGGACAGCTACCTCCTGGCATCAGATGCGGAATACCTCTCTGAGCTCCTGCCCCCGGGCAGTCGAGCTCAAGATGAGGCCGACGCTGAGATGTCAGCCATGCTTGCCCGGGCAGCCTCATACACCTCCGGAAAAAAATGGCACCGGGGCGGTGCGTGGCTTTTGACCACGCTCCGACCCCAGAAACCACAAATCCAGCCTTGAGTGTTTCGGGGAGGTGCGCAAAGGCTGGATTCGTGGTTTCTGGGGTCGGAGCGTGGTCAAAAGCCACGCACCGCCTCGGTGCCATTTTTTCCGGAGGTGCATGAGGCGCTCACTAAGTCCTGGAATGCACCGTTCTCGGCGCGTTCCAGGCTAGCGGGCTCAGTGGCTGTTACTTCCCTGGGTGACCAAAGGCTATGTCGACATCCCCCAGGTGGAGTGTGCAGTCGGGGTGCACCTGTGCCTGCAGACAGCTGCCACCTGGAGGGGTCACCTAGACTTCCGTCCAAAGCTTGTAAGCTTTCTTCGACACTCATGTCGAAGGCTTACAATGCTGCTGGACAGGCCGCTTCTGCCCTCCACGCTATGGCGATCCTTCAGGTCTTTCAAGTTAAAGCTGACCCAACTCGCATGAGCGAATTAGCACTACCACTGACCTCGCACTCTGGGCGACGAAGGCCATGGCATGTGCCTTGGGTCGGTCAATGTCCACACTCGTGGTCCAAGAGAGGCATGTGTGGCTCAACCTTGCACAGATGGGTGACACCCAGAAGGCCCGCCTTCTGGATGCGCCCATCATGCAAGCTGGGCTGTTTGGTGACACCATGGAGGACGTGTCACAACAGTTCTCCGCGGTGCAGAAGCAGACTGAGGCAATCAAACAGATCCTGCCGTGCCGCGACGTGACCACCTATCGGTCATCACGGTCCCGAGTGCAGCCTGCTTCCCAGCAGCCCCGCCCCCCCCGCGGCAGCTCTTCTGGGTCAGATTCAACAGACGATTCCCAAGATTCGCCACGGGGCCGCCACCCCGCCGCTCTACGCGGCAAGCAGCTAAGAAAAGGAGTTCGTCTTCTCATCCTCCTATGAGGACTCCACCTCCTTCACCGGCGTCGTCATATGCCTCAGTGCTCCCCACGATCCCCGCCTTCCACAAATGGACAGTGCAGGGCCTACGTCTGGCCCTCTCCAATGCGGAAGTCCATTACAGCAGGCGGCTGACCAAAGCGGAGCTTTACTCTCTCTACGTCGCATCCCAAACCAACGCCCCCTCACTGAGGTCTGCTCGGCCGAAAGCCACCAACAAGCCAGGCCCGGCTCGTGGGTCTTCCTATTCCCAGCCCGGGCAATCCACCTCCGTGGCTCAACGAGGCCTCCCTCACACAAGCCGCCACAGCGGGCAATCAGCAAATCTGGGTCGCGCTCCAGTTTCCCAGGACGCCACGGAAATCCCAGCCGAGAGCTTCCAGCAGCCCGCTGCATCTCAGCTCGCAGCACAGGCCTACGTCTTGCCAGCAGCTGACACTGCTAGCCGCCCAGGCCAAGCAAGCCGGCAACCAACCGGAGCCCCGGTTCAACCATTCACCTTTCCCACCCCAGGCTATTGGCCCGCGGCACCGGAGTCGATCTCTTCCGCGAGGCTGCCTCCACTAGAGACACAGGCAAGGGTCTCCGGACCCCATTTTTTCGACACTGCAGCCGCCGCTAGTACGAGCTTGACTCCGCTAGATGCCCAAACAGCCGCTATTCCCTCCCTTCAGCATCTCTTCAGCAGCCATGCCCTCAATTTTCACCGATCTTTATTTTCTCCTCTCACCTCCGTCAATTGAACGGCAGATTACCTACGGTGATTTATCTTTCACTTTAAAAAACGCATCACCCCACCACTTCCGTACGCTGTCATTCCCAGAATTCACTGTAGCTTTCTCCCGCTACAGCGAAGTCATCTGCACTGTGTTCCCTCATAGGAGACGCGAGCTAAGCGATTACCTAGCCATCGTGGCAGAGCTCGCTCTCTCCTATGGGGGTACACACTTTTACACGTACCACAAGCTTTTCACCGCCAAATGTGCCTTTCGCGTAGCTCAGTGGAACCAGTGCCCTTACTGGGGAGCACTGGACACTGAGCTGCATAGTAGAGTATTCCTGGGTGTACGCAACATCTCGTGCGCAGTCTGCCGCTCAGTGGTTCACAACACCAGCGACTGCCCCCAGTCACTTTGTTCCAAATGTGTGCGCACAGAATAATGGTGTGTCAACACTTGTCCAAACCTCGATCAGAAGGTTATAGTATAATGCAAGAATGGGAGTTCCACAACAGTTATAACTCAAAGTCTCGGATTTATTCCATTAAATCACCTTGCAACTTGGTTCCAGTCATTGAACCATGATTCTATGTAGATGTACATTATTAGGGTTGTTTCATAGAGAGTGCGTGTGTGGTTTCTGCAATACAGCAAATAATGACAATAAATAATAATTCCACTTAACATATGAAATTTATGGCTAATATTCTGAACTATACAGGCATATAATGCGACTGTCAATGGAATGAACTTAAGTAGGTCAAATTGAAATACACTCGAATGAACGCTAGGCAGAGCTGATGCTCCAGCAATGTCTTAAATATGTCCAACACAAGTTATCACAAGTTATCACGTTAGATCAAAGTAAACATGTTAAACATTAGAAATAACATATGGGTTTTAAGGAGTAATATATTAATATAACAAATTATATACAACTGAAATCAATAATAGTATGTCAATCGAACAAACTAAGTAGACCTGCATTAGCCCACGCTTAGCATGTTTAGCATCTTACATGTCCATTAATGTAAATACAATAAACACTAACATCAGAGCACTTAAACAGTGATACAACAGTGATTCCAATCACCTCCCTGAAGCCAGTATCTCCGCAGCGACCAACCCCGCAGGGGCCCGTGCTTCCTCCCATGCTCTGCCGCAGCAGTCACATCTCCTATCCAATCCCTTCCAAAAACCTCCCAGAAGCCAGTTTTCGCTGCAGCGACCGCCCCCGCAGGGGCCCAAGCTTTCAACTCGTGCTCTGCCGCAGCAGACACCTCTTAACATGACGCCAGCATCAATACAGCGACCGCCTCTACAGAGGCCCATGCTGCCAATTCAACATACAAGCCAACGTCGCAGCAGCGACCGCCTCTACGGAGGCCAGTGCTCCCATCAATCATCCCAGCAGAGACCCGTATGTCCATAACGCGTTCTACTACAGCGGAAGCCTCCTTCAGTCGCCCCCTTACCAGTCGCAGTTTCACCACCAGGGACACTTAAGTAGCCCAGCCTGCTCCAGCTGGTTATGACATCCGCATCATCACAACCTCTAAACACAATGCTCCATGCCGATTCCGGAAATCGACATCCCACCGATCTACCAAGCACCCTCATTTCATTGTCGGAATCCTCATCCATCCCCGGAGGAGTTTCTACCCCAGTTTCCATCTCATCAATCACATTCCCGAAGGGCCCTCATCCTCTTGTCTTCACCCGCATTCAGGTCAACACCTCCGTAACGCCTAGAATCACATTCTGGGTGGGTATGCGTACTGTCCAGTTTTTATCATGCCTTTGGGGGGGGTGTTCTGGGCTGACCCAGGTAGAGTGCTCCGGGTTCGGATAGATCCGGCGAGCTCGGAGCCCGCTCCCTGTACAGCATGCCAAATACGCATAAACTGCATACCCATGCTCTATCATTACTATCCCTGCAACATAGCTGTTTATCTGCGCAGGTGAACTCGTGAATATCTCAACGACTGGCTTACTCGCGAGATGTGTTGTGTACGCACAGAGACCGTTTGGGCCTACGGGTCAACCGAGAAAAGAGCAAGCTCTCCCCAGCGCAGAGCTCCTCTTATCTCGGTATGGAACTAGACTCTGTCCGTATGTCAGCGCGTCTCACTAACGAGCGTGCGTAGTCGGTGCTGAACTGTCTGAAATTTGTCAGGCAGACTCCAGCGGTCCCGCTGAAACATTTTCAGAGGCTCATGGGGCACATGGCGTCCTCGACAGGGGTAATCCCTCTCAGGTTGATGCACATGCGGCCGCTTCAGCACTGGCTTCAGAGTCATGTTCCCTGGACGGCGTGGCACACCTCCCCTCTCCAGGTGAGTCTAGCGCGCTTTCTAGCCTCCCTACTTCCCCCCTTAGGGTGAAGTACAGCCATTGCATCCATCATTAAGCATATTGGCACTATGGTAAACAGACCGGGCAGAGCGGTCTGTTGAAACCAAGTCTAGTACTGGTAGAGTCGCCCCTGCTCAGGTGGACCCCTATACTAGGACTGTTGCCCCATACGTAGTGACTCCCCTGCAGGGTTGTCCCGTGTGTTGAATTCCTCACTCCTGGTTCCCCTCTCGGTGAACCTGTGACCTCCCCTCCGGTGGTTACCCCACCTGGGTTCTGTCCCCCCGTCTGGGCTGACACAAATTCTCACATGTTGTTCTCCCCACTGGTGAGACCATGTTGGTGTCTCCACATGTAACCTCCCCTTGTGGTAGGATGTGGCCTCCGTAACACTCTCTTCAACGAGGAGAGCAGTGTTTCCCCAGTTTTCTTACGGAGCCGGACGGTGTCTCGCTACTAGAGACGAACGCCACCGCCTGTGATGGCCGTCGGTACAAGCTTCCCAGTATGCTACTAGTGCTGATCCCACTGGAAGATTCCGTCTCGCGGTAGCGCTCACTTGTGACTCGCTAGTCCAGTCAGTGTTGCTCCGCTTGAGTTTGTGATACGGCTCAGCGCCGTGGTGTGTAAAGATTCATCCCCAGTCTGTCTCTCAACACAACGTTGAGAGACCGACTGAAGGGGAGTGTCTTCATGCCACAACGCTTCGCCGACCTGCTGCAGCGACCGGGAGATACCGCTCAGGTTCCTCAGCCCAAAGGGTGAATGAATGACCGCCGCCATCTTACTTTTATACCCGTATGCACGGGCGGGGACTGGCATGCGTGTGCCATTCGCCAATCCCATTGGTGTTTTAAATTCCTCTCGGAGATGATAGGTTCTCAAGATCAAACCCCAGTCTGTCTCTCAACACAACATCTCGTTCCCTCCATCAGGGAACGGAGGTTACAGTCGTAACCGAGACGTTTTCTTTTACAGACATTTTTCTAAATATCTTATTTTATGTTCTGCAGAAGAAAGAAAGTCATAGAGATTTGAAATGACAAGATGGTGTGTAAACAATGACAGAATTTTCATTTTAAAGATGAACTATTCCTATAATTTTCCTATAAAATTCCATTTAGCATGGCTGCCATGTAGCCTTTCAAGATTTCATATTTTACTTCACCTTAGGTTAATGCCAGTTCAGTATGTTTCTTGGTAGATTTCTTGAGTTTGATTGAAGCTCACATTGACCTCATTAGAGCACTGCTGCAGTAACCTTGCAATCCACCTCATTAATGGTGATTCAGTTTCATCTAGATCTGAATTGCAAAGATGAGTCATAAAGCCACAGCGTGAACTTAATTTGTGATCATACAACCTCATGGGACCGTAAAAACATGGTTGTTTCTGAGAACATCCTACGGTCTTTGGTAGAACTCACTGAATTTTGTAACAGGTATGTCAATTAGTGAAAAAAATGTTTTTTAAAGACATCTAGCATACTCACGGTTCAACTCAAGGAACCACACTGTTGTATTTGTAATGTCTGGCATATGTACTTCATGTGCATTTCTTAAACATCACAAATCTTAAATAGAACCAGCTTATAAACAGGTTAATGGAAAACAGAAACAAAATAACAACAAGTGAAAACGGTTCTGTTGTAATTTCAAACGTAACCGAATATTCCTACAGATGGTATAGCGTTAGCAATACAAATGTTATTATCTTAAATCCCAGTGAGCACACTTATTGATCAAATGTGTACAGTATAACCTGAAATCCACTGTAAGTCAAAAATCTTCCAAATACATAAATGTTAATGTAATGTAAAATTAACATTAAAACACAATGTACAAAACTGAAATGTCCATCAGTCACTTCTTTACGACACTCAACGTGTGTCTTGTTTTCAAACTAAATTCAATATTCAAATATGCCAAATATTGCAAATATGCAAAACACAACTCATTTGGCAAAAATTGCAAACACCAATTTTTTAGTTACTTTCTGAATGCTGAACATTATAATTTTGTTAGGGATTTATGATAACTTGCATCTTCAGTTTCTTAAAAAGTAAAACATAAACAATCAAAAATATAGATTAGCACACAAAAGGTAGCAACATGTCCATGAAACAAAGTTAGAACGAAATCTACTGTATATGCTAAAGGTTTGAGGCTGAAATTACTAGAAATATAGGCTATAAGGTAGTCTTTAAGTTTTACTCTACTTTAAGTCATTCTAATCCTGTATGCATTTCTCATTTAAAGAATGTTTTTATCAATACATTAAAAATCAAAATGTAAGCTTGGTCCTGTTGATTTTTCCAATTGTCATGTTTTGACATCCACAAAAAAATTAGGAATACATACAAGATTTGGAATGACATTAGGGTGAATTATTGATGAATTTTCATTTTGAATGAACTGTCCCTTCACGAAAAAAAAGCCTCTAAACAGAATGTTTGAGAAATATCAAGACATTGTACACTGTATAGATAACTTAACAGGTGCTCTTCCTCACATTTCCTATACTTTCCATCTTCCCCCAAAACACAGTGGCTTCAGTGAATGGGTGTCATTCTGTACCCATTATGTGCATGTCGGTTTGCTTCCAAACTCTTTGACACAAGCTGCTGAACAGGAATGCTAAAAATCCCTTTGAATTCAGAGGCTCCTAGATAGTAATCTGTGCTGGGTAAACCGTCTACAGTCTAAATTGAGCCCTTAGAGACTACTCATCCAGAGAGAGAGCAATTATTAGAAGCTGTGGGGACCTGGAGGTAGACCCCCAGTCCCATAACTTGTGTTGAAGACAAGTTAAGGGCCCTTGGCCCCCATTTAAATCAGACCTGGGTTTAGTGTATTTACAGCTCAGGAATGTACAATGTACGTGACAAACCAGCAACATGGATCTAAAAAGCTGTGGGTCTTCTTCATACACTGGTTGTGTTGATGCAGAGAAGCGTTAGTAAAGTCTCAGTTCTTAATGAGCACGTGTGCACTGCATGCTAATGCAAAGCAATAATCCAGGATGAAAGAAAGACTCATTTTTAAATAATATAGTCTGGTTATATTCTGAGAAAAAACATTGTTAACGCTGTTGCTGTAAGTGTGTTTCTGAATTTTTATAAGCTTTTCTTTAACTAATCACATTCTCTGAATGAGACTTTATAACTTAAAACTTTATGAATACATCTCTAGTGACATGCTCAGCAACACCATAAACAACCACTGTATGCAGAATAGGTATTATTATTTTATGTCTTTATATTTTCTCCCAGCTCCTGATATACTCATGTACTGACATAATCAAATTTGTCATGTTGTTATCTATTTATAAAGAATATTTTCATTCCAAAAATGTAATCTAAATAGAGTTCGATATAGAAACATTATACTTCTCCACAGCTCTAATGCATTTCAATAGCCGACAATATTATTTCAAGCCCAGTAACCTTCTTTATTTGTCTTCATAGCTGTCGGGAAGACCAAGTGATTGCTTATCTATCCCATTTGCATATAGAGATAATTGTAAAATGGCTCAAACTAATCCACCCTTAGAACTGTATACTGGATCATTTTCTAGCTTTCATTTCATTAATGAAATTTGTTTGAGCACTGGGTTGAATCATTGCAGTAATTACGTGACGGAAGTTATTATATGAAGTTATCTCTAATTATGTGTTTTGTGTCCCAAATTTGCATACATAAATTGCAGTAATTTTGTCGCAATAATTAATATGATTGGGTCAACATATTATGATGCATAGAGTTTGTGAGGTAAGCCTACAGCAAAGCGTAAATATTTAATTAGTTTTTTTTTAACTAAGCTTAATTTTCTCATTTTCTTTTTTGGGAATCACTTTAAATGTAAATGTCTTCGCACAGCTATACAGACACTAAGGTGATCTAATATTAGCCTGCTATTCACTTGAACGTTATTGTGCAGCATGTGATGTAAGAGTTATATGTCATTGCATCATCAGCACAATGGAATTTGAATAACAGTATGTGTTTGAACACTTTAGCTATAACTGTAGACATGTTTTCTCTCAATCATGGTAAATAACATACATTTTTATCACAAAGACACCATGTCACTGTAAATAGATGTTGCATCCTTAAATTGGCTTTACAGGCATTTCAACTTTCTTGATTTTTTTGACCAGTTGTGAGTTGCTCTAACTTATAAAAATTGCTTGTAATTGCCTGAATTAAGTTGTGTTCAAAACAATTTGAGCACCATTGTTTATTGACAGCATTAGCAATCTGATTGGCAGTGGCTGGCTCTGAGGATGCTGGGTAATTCTTGCCTCTGTGCACCCCTGACTTATACACACACTGTAAAAAAAATAATTTTAAAGAATTTAACTGTTATTTTTACATAGAAAAAAAAGTTTTTTATGGAAAAAAAACTGCAAATGTACAAGAAAAACATGCAAACCATGTAATTAAAAAAACTGTTATTTTTCTGGTGCCCCATCTGCCCGTTTTTTTACGGGAGTTTCTTACAGTGAGGAGTGCAGTAGGAGCTGTTTATGTGGTTATGAGGCTCAGACCACAGGGTGTAACAATACCACCCACTTCCCTACACATGGCTATTCAAGCTGACACTAAAGGCTGAAGTATAGTTCACTTTTTACCCGTACGGGAGGGACAGCGTATAGTGCGCTTGATGCAAATTTCGTAAAGGGTAAATTGGAGTTTATCCGTGTTCTGTACGGATCGCCCCTCACGATTCTATATGCATGTGACCCGCCGATTAACTGCAAAGTTTCACCATCATGAAGTGAAAGTTAAAGAGCGCTCTCTCTTACCTTCACTCTCCATCCGTGAGCACAGTATACATGAAAGCGCATTCTCGCATCATTCACTAAAACGGTTGCGTTTAAGGCAAAGTGCAAAGTAAGTGTCACGGTTTGAAGACAGAGAACCCAGGCACAGACAGGTGGTGGAAACAAAAGACTTTAATAAACACACAGACAAAGCAAAAACCCACGAGGGGGTAAAACTACAGTGAACAGGGAAAAAACACAAGGCGGGAAACAAAAACTGACTGGACGAAACTAACAAGACTTGACGTAAACTGAAACTAACTCGACTTAACTTAGAGGCAATCTTCACAAACAAATGACGCAACGTCATAAAACAAGCAAAACAAACTGGCACAAGACAGAAACAGGAGACAAAATCATTAGGGGAACAGGTGTAGGGCATTAAACCATTACATAATCATTAATGAGGAAACGAGAGGGCGGAGATAAAGACGAGACCGGAGAGAGCGCATGGCATGTCAAAACAAACAATGCCATTTCTCTCTCCACACTAAGGACGTGGGTACCGTCACGATCCTGACACAAGACTGGAAACCATGAACAAGAGGGCAGGATCGTGACAGTTAGTGTCGTGTAGCCGTTAATTCAACACACACATGATGCAGCACTGCTTCTGCCTTATTCACTATAAAACTATTGCACGAGATTAAAATCAGTGAAACTCCCACCGCTGGAGGGATGTAGTGAAGTGCCGTAGTAAATGTGCGCATAAGAAAGTGAAGAGCAAAGACCTGCTTAAATCTTACACCATATTTACATATATAATATTATATCTAGAAATCTGACATTTAGAAATCCGTCATCTATTTCAATTCAACACATTTCTTTTTAAATTAAATCTATTTACTCTGACTGCACGTTAGTCTATTTGTAAAACACATGCATACATATGATGTAGCCTAGAAACAAGTGTCTCTGTTTAAGGACAAAATAAATTGGGATACGTATCGCATTGTGGCCTTGTATTGGGAAGATGCGTATCGTATCGTGAAGTTGTTGGCGATACACAGCCCTATGCCACAGGCTTTAGACACTGAGCCGGTCAAATTTGAGCTCATAAATATATGATGTAGTCTAACCATCAACTAATATAATACGAGACACGCTGTCAATCATAAATCTGTGTGTCTACACTTGTACAGTACATTCCAATTGGGATATAATGGTGTTTGAAGTAAATGTCAGTAGTGCTTATGTCCGTGTTAAAACCTTGCTGCACAATGCCATGGTGGGTTGCCATGGCATTGCTACTGTACAGTAAATTAAGAGGTTTCAATTTAATAGTGTTAACAGTAATAGTCATACTTGCCTTATAGCAAGAAGCGGTAATGTCATACTAGGATATAATAATCTGCATGCGGATTAATATCTTAGTAAAACAATCCACTTACTGTAAGTATTAACCTAAATTGTTGCCACTCTTAATTATTTCTTAATTATGTCTCACTATAGTGACAAATAACCGTTCTACATCTGTATTAGTTGGTGTAGAATTAGTTAAGCCAAGTCTACACTCTTTCTCTTACTATCCGCAACAAAATATCTCCACGATGTATTTTTTACACTCTCTTCTTGGGATGCTCTGATCCTGGCAGTTGTTCAGCCAAGCTGTCATTTCAAGGCCTCCACCCTTACGCTGCACTGATGTGGGGGCACACACACCAGGGCCCTTGTGCCTGGCATCTGCCAAACATACTGAAAACTGTCAGCCACTCAGTCTGTTTGTCAGTGAGTAATTGGCACACACCAAAGCAGACACATGCAGGTGGCTGTCTGTGCTCTGAGGTACCTTCACTTCCCTCACTACAGCCCCCCTGGGATGAGTTTGAGCCGGGGCCCCCGCTGCTTCAGGCTGTATTGTGTATACATTACAGCCAATATCCTGCTCTCCTCCACAAACTTTAAGTGCCCCGCATAAAAAATAATTGGCCGTCTGGAGTCGTACATTATGACATATGTTCATTTCTCAGGTCTTGAACTTTATTTCTTGAAGAAGGACCGTTTCTTTTTGTTGTTTGTTTATAACAGATGGCATTTGTTCGGAGGTCCTGCGAAAGCAGTGCCTCCCGCAGAACGGTGGAGTTCAAATTCAGCAACATATGTGATTTGGCAGGGGTGTTAGTTACGCCGTGCTAGCCAAATCCCAAACAGGTTGTAAAGTCGGTTCAGTCTCTTGTGCCTCTGTGAAGCTCTGGAGTCATGCAAATGTAAGCTTTGTTATGCTGTACTGTGATTTGCAGGAGCTGGACAACTACAAGTTGCTTGTCAAAAAGGCATGGAAGAGTTAGTGAGCAGAACACACAGATTCTAGGGCAGTGTGTTGCGTGGATTGACAGACCTAGATATTTGTTAGAGGGATATTTGGAACAAAAATGGTCATTTATTTACTCACGCATTTTGTTGCAATCTGCATGACTTTCATGCATTGAACATGAAAGAATGTTAATGATATGCTGGTTTCTTTTAGCATCTTAAATTATGCAAAAGCACCGTGCAAGCATTGATACGGTGCTCCAAAACATGTGCTATATACAGTACTATGCAAAAGTCCCAAAAATGGGTTTAAGCTGTTATTTACTGTATATCTTTTGCTGTGTCAGTCTACATTTCCAAACATTCCTTTTGGCATTATTTGTAATAATTCAGTGAGATTTTTGTGCACATGGAATCTGACAACAGTCTTGCCATCATCGAGTCCATCTATAATTTTATGAAGAGAGAGAAAAACTGAGAAGGACTAAATCCAGAAGAACTGTGGCTCAAATAAATGTCTCCAAGACGCTTGAAGAAACCTAACCATATACAGTATATACATTTTTAAATAGTCATATCACTACGTTGTGTAAGAAATGACGTAATGTTGTGTAAGAAATGAATGATTTCTGAAAATGTGTAATTTCCCCTAAGATTATTTAAACAGCTGCAACTAAACTGTGTTAGTTAAATCAGTCTGATTTGTAAATATTATTGATCACAAAATTCACAATTCGGACAGATCTACGGAAAGCTCCTAGCTTAAATGTTTGTGTTTGTTACATAAAGCTAAAATGTATCACCCCCTCTTATTTGGACAGCCCATTCATTGTATGTTATTCGGAATTCTTTTTGAAGGTTTCACTTTAGAAAACCCTACAAGTTTAAAATAATACATGAGTAAGTACTGAAATAATTTCCACTTAACTCAATAGTTTTGCCGTATGTTTCCTGCTCGGAAAGAAAAATGTATTGTGTTAGAATCTCACAATTACACTAATTGTTTCCTCTGCTTGGTTAGTTTTGCGTTCCTTACAGACATTGTAAGAAATAAACAAAGATGTACAGTACTGTAGTTTTGTAATTGGTTTTCACTTCTCACTAACATCTGCATGCATACAAGTATCCCATAATGCTCTGCTGTATTCACATGTAGGATGGCACAACGTCAAGTAAGCAGAATTGCACAGGATTTATATGAGGCTCTTTAAAAGCCTGAAATTCTTGGTTGCTCTCTAAAGTTAAAATTGATTTCCTGGTGAACCAATGAATCATTATGAAATAAGTTTAATAGATATAAACTAGTTTAATATACCCAGGATAATGAAAAACCCTGAAAAATTATTCCGTGGCAGGGACATTTCCAGCACCATAAAAATGTGCCTTTATGTAAATCAGTCATTGCCAGTGTCTTTGCTGAGGCTGAACATTTTAGAAGACTCTGGTCTCTAATAAAGATGTTAGAATTAACACTGAACCCATTTCTAGTGAATATGCATTTTCCACGTATTCTGTTCTGTGCACTGCTTTCTTATTGAAATCGTGGTTTCTGGCAGTGCTCGTACCGTGTTCTTCTGTATCTTTGGTAAAAAGCAAAAACTGCTTTCATTTGTTGAAAGTGTTGGAAAAACAAAAGTACACATCCATAATTATAAACTGTATACGGGGATCAAGCAATGTAATTTCTCAGAGATCTATAAGCATCACTACTGCTTCAGCGATGGAAAGACATGCTGTAAATAAAGGCATATTTCATTCTGGAAACAAACTCATTTTGTATACTTTTTCATGTGTTCCAGCCGTCTCAGTGGGGATTCCATTAAAGCTGTTTGATAATTCCACTAGCAGTAGAACAGACTACATTATAAAAGCAGTAGGGTATTGAAAATAATTTAAAAAGTCACTTAATCCTCAAAAATGACATTTTTCACATTTCACCCGGCTTGTATTTAAAACACATCTCTGCGAGGAGAGACAATGAGACCCACAGGAAATGCCACTCGGTGTAATGCACCGACGTGGCCCTCCTGTTGATACTCGTCGAGTCAGGTTGTTGAAAACCAGAAGCAGTGGGTTTCCCCACCGAGTCCTGTGAGCCAATCAACTCAAGCCTCTGGGAGGCAAAAATGTGACCCAAAACTTAAAAAACGTCCCTCCGCTGCTGCGTGATGCCTGAGTTGTGCTTAAGTAAATTGTGTTGCGAGGTCACCGGGCTCTCAAACCATGTAGTTTGCGGCGGAAAGGAAAATCGGCAATCATTTTCAAGTTTCTAACAACGGCCTGTTTCATTTACACCATGTTTATCCTGTATTGAATTGGATGTGGGTGACAAGGGAAAATGTCCATGCTAAAGAGGTATGAGGAGGTTGACGCTGAACAGTGTATTCAAGGCCCTATTAAAGGTTTCCTTTTCACAGGAGAATTCTTGTCTGGTGCAACCTTGCAGTAAAAAGAGGACTCACGGAGTGAGCTCATGAGAGATGTGGGGAGTGTTTGAAATCTCATTAATCTTATTTTTTCACACAACATTGTAAATGTGCTCCAAGGACAGGGAAATGTGACCGCTTCCCAATGTTGAGAACATTTGTGGAGACGCGATGGTCTTCCCAACTGCTGTTACTTTCTACAGTATTTGCGCTATAGAAGCCCAATGGGCCCTCGGGACTAGCATGTGTTAAATGGCACTCTGGGGCACCACAAAGTAAGTCTAAGATGCATTATAGAACAGTCCCAGAGGACCAATCAGAATTTGGACTGTGGATTATGGGCTCACCTAAAAAAGATTTGGTACTGTGTCTGAGCTTTTCCAACCTGTTAAAGTTCAATGAAATTTAATGCAGCAGGTGATGTGTATGTCTGGAAACATAGAACAGAGAGAGTAGTTTTTTTTCTTTTTTTGAGCACAGGCTAGACCTCCATCTGAATAATGTTAGTATACTGTAATTTTTGAAAACCATTGTTGATAAGTTGAAGTAATGTAAAATAAAACGAATAATACAATTATTATTATTTATATTATAAATAATACCTACTTACTCAAAACAATAATCTGGGAATTCAAATTAAAAGAATATAATGAAATGAATTTCAAAGAAATGAATGTCAATTCTGTAAGTGTATTTTCAATAAAAAATGATAGATCCGTTGTGCAGCCTTGTTGAATTTTTTGCAATTCAATATATCCCTTTTCTTGTCATTCTAGTTCAAATTCTCTTCAATCTTGTCAATCGTGGCCAGTTCAATTCAAATTGTTTGTGATTTAAAACCTGTGATTTAAAAGTAACATTGTATGTTTCAGCTCCCGTCTCCCCTGTAGTTTGCTGTGATCTAGTTTGAATTATAGTACCTTTCAAAAATGTAGTGGCCCTTCACCTGTCAACCACAGCCCACTGCAATTCCTGCTTGATTAATCAATAAATAATATGCAATCTTACCCAATTAGTTTGACACACAGCGAGGTGGAGAAAACATAGTCTATGTTGATACACATCTAAGGCTGTCAGACACCTCATCAGGTGGTATTGATTTAGCCTAACCGCACCGACTAAGCACCAATCTGATGGCGCTCGGCCTCTCATCATTAAGCTTTTCTCCGGAGTTCTGTGGCCCCCTAGAGTAAGCTGCCATCCCGGCCCCATCGGCGCTCATTCAGTTTCCCCGTAATGTCATGACGACAACCCCCTGCTGGTGATAATAGGGGTGCAAATCAGGTCTGGGCATCAACATACATCTCATCCCTCAGGTGTTAGCCTGCTGGTAATGAGGACAGGTGCTGCTTTTGCCCCACTTCCTTTCCCATCATACACATATATGCACTGCCAAATGAGTAGAGGAAGGAGCTCTCTGCACCTGTTTGGGGCTTGATTGGAGGAGAGTCTGGTGAGATGAGCTCCACATGGTACCCAATTACGTTCCTGGTGCATTTTTCATGTTACGGTTTGTGTTCGCTGGCAGCTTTGTTTGTATTCACAGTTCACATCTAGTGGCCTGATAAATGTGACCAGTCATTATAATATATTTATTCAGGTTCAATAGAAAGATGTATGTTCAACATCCGTGCAAAACAGCACACCTCTGGAAGCGGGCGGATCAATATTTGAATTGCTAAACAAATGGACGGTTTCACACCAGCAGTCTAGGACGAAAATTATTCAGAGGGTGTAAATTGCTTCTGCTCTGACCTTTGACCTCTCTCATTTAGATCACCTGTGTGATCTGAATGCAGCTCTGACTTGTATTAATCACAGGGATGAAATAAAGGGTCCCACAGAAATTTGTTGAGGAAGGGTGCTATGAGTACATTTGTTATTCATTGACACCAGCAAAAACGTTTTGTTAGTCGCAAATAAACAGCAGAAACGTCACCGTTCTTTCAAACACATAGATTTAATTTTGTTTACAAAATTAAAGGCTTAATCCCACATTGTACATTGTTTTGTTGCCTTAAATGTTTAAATACAATTGAATTGTTCTCATGTCGACTTACAACTAAAAAATCTGTTTACTACAGTTAAACCATGGTTAATTTTCATAAGGGATAGCAGGTACCTGTTATATTAAAAATAAAACATTTGTGGTCTCTTTGGATTTCCTGTTTTATAAACGTTTAAATAAAGAAAAATAAAGAAAGAACAATAATGTTTGTAAACCATTTTTCACAACCTTTTACCTTTCAACAAAAATTCTCGAAATGCGTAAATAAACATGGTACTTGTATTTTGTGGTAATGCGCCATCAAATATTGACCCTATCAGAAAGCGTAATATGTATATAATATATATATATATAGCTAATATTTTTATATTCATTTACACAAGGACAATCAATTTGGCTTTCATTTAAAAAAAATTCAATATATTTCAGTCTTTTTCATTTTGGCCTGAGGTAAATTGCTGTAATTATGTATTATAAAAATAAGTTGAAATTGCTTAACTTATTTTGATGACTTGAAGTAATGTCAAAATATTTAAAAAATATATTTTATTTGTAGTTAAACCATAGTAACCACAAAGTTACAATGGTCTTACCACAGTAGCCACAGTTTAACCATGATATTTGTTGTTCAACTGTTGTAATACAAATGGCAATTATCCGAAAAACATGGTTACTTCACTTTTACTCTAATAAAATTCATTTTCATGGTTAGGGCATGTATGCTTCTTGTTGACCTTTGTAAGTTTTGTTTACAGAAAGTACTTCTTTTCATTGAAAAAGTGTTTAAGATTACAAGCCATTAGCACAACTTTAAATACACCAAAATATTGACCACGCTATTTCAAGTGTGTGTGTATCCTTCAGCTGGAAACAGAATACATTATGCATGTTCTGTGTGTGGGGGGCTACATTTAAAAGCCCAATGTTGTACACCATAGCCCTGAGATATTTTAGCACGCAATCAATAATTCCCCATAAACCCGATCAGAGAGCTGGGCTTTGAAGTTCTTTGACAAGTTAAACCCAGTCCCGCGTTTAGAGCGCTAATGGCCACCCTCCTAATATCCCGAGTCGCTTTATGTTGTATTTCTTTTTCATTTTCGCACAACACAACTGTATGAAATGCAGGGTATTAGAGGATCTGCTATGCGCTGAGTCCTTGATAGCCTTTAGTTGTAGCTGAGGGAAAAACAAGGCACCTGACACTTTGAACACAGCATCTGTTCGACAACTGCAAGAAACAACAGCACTTTGAACGGATAACGGCACCAAATAAACTTACCGAAAGCCTTGAATATTTTCAGAGGCAGGTTTATTTGAGGGGACTATAAAAATGCCCTCTGGTAATATTTTCTTTGAAAGGTGCCCTGAACATTTGAGTTAATGAGACTAGTAAGGCTCATAAGTCTGTGAGAAAGCTCTAAAACAATTAGCAACAGCGCTACTTTTACGTTCCTCTGTGTCTTATTTACAGTTTGCTTTGATCGATACACTGAGTCCTGCAAGAACAAAATCCATTCCCTGGAGAAGCGAGGATTTTTCCAACACTAAAAGACCACAAACATTGAGTTATTGCGCTCTTTTTTGTTTCTTGGCTTTTTTAACTTAAAATATCTTTTTCCATCTCATATCTCAGTCACTAAGGTAACCACATTGGCAGGGGGTCGATATGGTGCAACTCAAAGGCAATCCGAGACGTGGTGGTGACATCTCTGCAGGGTGCACTGTGAACACTCTTCAAAACCAATTTCGACTCCGCCGCTGTAAAGTTTGAACTCAAATATCACATCTAAAGCATGAAGTTATGTCTTCGTGACACAGGGCAGTGTTATGAGCAGAAACTAATTCACGCAGGTGTACAAAGAGGAAAAGGAATAAATCACCACTAAAACTAATTGGTGTCTGTGGTCAGGAGCCAAATTCTTTTTGCTTCAGGACCACATGCTGCTGTAGTATGTAGCGGAGTAGATGTCACGTAGTACTTTGTCCGTAGATAAACCGAAAAGTACATTATGCAAAAGTTGCATCACTTTCAAAAACTTGGTATCTTACGCTATCTTCTTGCTATATTACGCATTGCAGGATAGCTGTTAGTTTGGCTTAATCTTAGAGGATTGTCATGGCATCACAGATGTTTATAACTTTCTTTCCTCAGATGAATACGAAGAAAAAATGTATATTAAACTCCTATCATGTTATCTTATACGATGCTTAAAATGGCGAAGCTCAACAAAGCAAAACGTGTCCTGACCAAACAATGCGACGCTGTGACGTGCGATAAAAGGTAGGGTGACCCTACGTGCTCTTTTTCCCGGACGCTTCCTGGCCAGGAATTGGCTGCGTCCTCCGAAGGTCGCATTTTTCGGGCGCATACGTCATTGCGGTTGTCTCATTTAAGTTAAAAAAATATTGTAAAATTAACAGACGTAATCATTGTAATTTCATTCTTACCTTGAAATGTAACGGTTGCTTTCCTGAAATAAAACCTGAAATAATAAACCTCGATGACGTATGCGCCCAGGACGCGTCCGGGACAAAATAACATGTATGGTCACCCTATGAAAGGTATCTTTACCATGTTAATCATAGATTTTGTCCTTACCAGCCACGACAACAATACGCAACAAGCGACAGTGGTTTCTATTTTATAAACGATTTCTATTTTTGCAAAATCACGGCTGACAGCTCCGCCCACACCGCGGTCTCATTTGAATAGCAGTTCTGCTCCTCATGAATAGTAATCATGAAACACGAACGAGGAGAAACTGAATTTGGAATCCAAAATTTAGCGATTAGCATAGCATCCGGTGAGGCATCACAGAGGTCATACATACAGTATGTGCACACTTTTCAGCTAGAGCTCGAGGGGGTGCATAAACAGAGAACTGCTCTGATTGGCTATGTTTTGTGATTGATTGTCGTGCCACGCTTTTTTTCATGTTTCATGAAAAATGTTTTGCAGTGTGGACGGACAAATTTCTTATCGCTGGAATTTTATCGCATCACTTTGGGTAGGATGCAATGTTAAAGTAATTCAAATGACTCCAGGTCTAGCAAGAACCAATGAGATTCAAAGTTATCAACATGACGCCATATTTGAATTTAGCTATGTTTACATAGATACACATATCAAACTCTAAATAAGCTCAAAATATTAGTCGTATTCTCTCACAAACATTTTTTTTAATGTTTAATGTGACAATTATTGACTGAAGTCATTACGGATTACTTTAATGATGGATGGATGGATGGATGTGTTTTTTGGAGCTTCATCATTTTGATAACATGACGGCTTTAAGGTATTTAGAGGCATGATCTCTTCCCCCTTAGTAAGCCTGAAGGGGGCTGACCACTGATACTCAATTACTTCTCTCACTTTGTGGTGTGAGACTCCAGAGGCCAACTGCGGACATCCGTCTGTGGCTGAGACAACACACTATATCTTCGCCTCATGATGCAAGAATGTGACATCGGACAAGGCCACACGAGAGAGGTCTGCAGCTGACAACATGCAGCACCTCATCCGCACCAGCCTAAACATAAGGGACTATCCTAGACGCCGCTGTAATTGGTGCTCCCTGGACTGGAACTTTCAAGCAATTGGTTGCTGGGCAGATAGTGTTCATTTTAGGATGGTGTTGGTAGAGAGATTGCGTTCGACTAAATGCTGATGTCAGCGTACAAGACCCACTTCAGCCTGTTAGAAGGGCGACGGTGACAAATTTGAACCATTTAAAGATAAAAGCAATTCAAAAACAAAGCAGATATCCAATTAAAATAGTAGCTCTAAGCAATATGCTTACATCTTTAAAACAGATAACAGTGAAGCAGGCTCGTAAAAGAGCTGTCTGGCCAGAGAGGTAATAGGGAGGAGTTGATCAACAGACCGCTAATAACAAGTTTGTTTTTCAAGGTGTCAGGTTCCACAAGCCAATATCTCATATGCGGTTAACTGTGAGGGTCTGGCCTGTGTGATTTGGCTGCCCTCTTCTAATGTAATCAATTCAATGCTATGAACCATTAATTAGCCTGACCAATGAAGCTTATAATTTGGCATATGCAGTGCTCCTACAACTATGAAATTACAGATACACAGAAGGTGAACAAGAACCCAAATGCCCAATTTGTCATGCAAAGTTCCAGAAACACTGGCAGAGTTCAGAAACCTCCTAGAGGAAAATGTTTTTGTTATGAGATGTAGCTTTTTCATAGCAAAGGAGATTTGATGGAGTTCTCAGTGGTTTCATTTAAGTATCAACTTAGTCTCAGATGGGGAAATAGAAACAAATGAGACAGTTATATAAATCAAGCATATAGCGTTAGTTCTGGCAGGTCACGTGAGTCAAGCCCGCATCAGCTGATCCTCATCTCCTATCCGCAAGTTTCCTACGCCCCATGACGCTTTGCACGAAAGATGGGAGAAACTTCCAGTTCAATGTAAACAAACGTATTTCTGCCGTATTTCAAGTCATTCGTTTATAGCAGAAGGTGAACTTACAAACTGACAGCACTTATGAACTACGTAAGCATTCTGTCCACTACTTTATAGAGGATTGGGATGATGATTTTAATACTTGACGGTGGATATTTAGCAACTTGTGAAAGTAAACCGATGAGCAATTTGAAGATCATGGAGGCTTTTAAATTTCTTTACATGATGTCGATTGTGTGCTATTTAAAGATGTGGTGAATATATACTGTATATATTTTTGTACTTGAAAGCGAACTGCACGGGTTACACAGACTGCGTGCACATTATCATAAAGCTGCTGTATCGTCAGCTGGCCATCAATCTGATAAACATAATACTAAAGATCACGGGCAAAAGCTGCCTTTTTACATTTTTAAACATTCTCTCTACGTTTTGTTTATAAGACGATAAGTGGAAGAAATACCAACTTTACATCAAGCATATCAGATTAGAAATGTAGTCCACATGATGTGATATATTCCAACAGATTTTTGACAACACGTTGGTAAAATACAGTAAAGAATCCTTGTAAATCCAGTTTACTGTCTCGCGTTTTTTTTGAAGACCATACAGTGTGTTGATGAGAACACGAATCTATTTGAACTCCCTTTTCAAACTGCGAACTCTTTTTAAACTATGAGCTCATTTAGTCTAAGTGATGTTTGTTATCTATTTGCTTGAGATAAGCAGTCGATACTTTGAAGTTCGTCTTTTAAAAACTGTACAGTCCCTCACATGAGCAGTCCGTCTTAACTTCTGTGTGTGCAGCGCTCTTTTTTTTACGACATGAAAAAAGCTTCGCCTGGTTGTAAGTGCAGCCACGAACAGCAGGTGTTGCTCATCAGTTTCAAAATTTGTTTTTAATAGATTACCACATGAAACCAACAGTATTACAATTCAAAATATGAATCACAGTCTCATTTTCTGTCATCAGAATAAGTTATTCAATGCTGCAGTTAGTGCAATACTCTACTTCCGCCGCTTCACCGGAAGTTTTACCCGCTTCCATTTTTACAGTAGCGCCCTCTGGAAACTTGTGGATAGAAAGATGACGCAATCACAGCTTCCGTTTAAATTTCATTCAGCTAACAGCTGCTTATCGCGTTGCTCAGGAGCAAATTACCCTCCTCCGTCCGCAGCTCCACCTCACTTTTTCAATTGGGACTCGACTGTTATTACTTTTCACAGTCTCAATTACTTAACATTATGTGTTACACTTAAATGTCATTAAGAACTAATGACATCTGCTTGTTCTGTTTACCCTAAGGCGGCGGTCAGACTAGACTTTGAGCATGCGAAATTCGTTCGGACGTTTCTGCAAAAATAGGTGGGGCGATTCCGCCCTCTGGTACATTTCTGTACCGAGAGGTCACGCTGTGACGTTTCGGTCTTCTATTGGTCTCACTGACGTGACGCGAATTCGCATGTCAGAGTTCACCACACTTGAACTTTGCTACGCAGCGAAATGCGAAATACCTTCGGACGGGCTTGCGTTTCCGGTCTGACTCATTCGCATGCATATGAATGGAAGTCAATGGAACGAAAAGTCAAGTGTGACCGCGGCATAAGGGGGGTTATCGCTGCGCTCCCTGCTCTTATGCATGGATGGGCAGGGAGTTTTTTACCCAGAACAGAACCATACTGCTAATCTAAAATGTATGCTAATTGTCAATCATTTTTGACGGTAGTGAACCTGACAGAAATCGTTTGCGTTCATATTTATCTTCACAGAGGTGTATAGTTTTGTTTGAGGTTTTGTTGTAGTTTATTGTGGTTTTATTAATATTTTTTGTTTTTATGCAAATTGTAGTTTAATTTTTAGCTATCTTTGTTATGTGCTTTTGTCATTTTATAAGGTATTTGCTTTTGTTTTGAAAAGTAATTTTAATTGATCTTAGTTTTGTTTAGTTTAGTATTAGACAACATTTCTAATTTTCATTATTTTAGATTTTTTTTAATACAATTTAGGCCAGTATTTTATTTGATTTCAGTACAAAACAATTATGTTTTCATAGTTTCATTAGTTAATAGTTTTGGTTTTTGTAAGCTATAAAATTGAATCGTCAATAATATTGCCATTTGATTGCAGAATTATCAAATCTGAGCTCAGTTTGTGACATTGTTGAGATCCCTTTTGAAACTCCAGTGGAGACATTTGTGCAATTTCTGGGTCTTTTTCTCAGGAACAATTTCTGACACAGGATAATAAGCACAAGTTTCCCTTTGCTCTTTATTTAATCCCATTAATGCCTAGGAAAAATAATTGATATATTAGAGACATTTCATCTTTGATTTTTCTTTCTTTGGGCTTATGCTTGGTGTGAAAGCTTTCCAGCAAGTGGAAACTGTCTTTAGGATGTGTTTGATCGCAGCAGGACAATAATGCAAATTGGTAACAATGTGATTGACTTTCATCTGCATGAGCAGTGATTGTGTTTGATCACAAGCTTTACTTTCCCAGGAAAGTCCATCCAAACACTAATGATTTGCCTCTATAGGAATTGTCAATAATTGGGATAGTGTACAAAACAATAGCCTGATGAGAAAATCCAGGATGTAGTCAGCTTCTGAAGGATAGATGCTCTGTTCGCTCTTAGGTCTAATGATCTGGTCTTGCTGAGACTTCAGGGGTTACCACAAGCAGCAGGGGCAGCAAGTGCAGAAACGGGGGTGCATAAGCAGAAAGATCCCCCGTAGCATCTATAGACCAGGGAAACGCACGAGGGGATATACTGTAGGAGCAATTACCAGCATTTTGCTTGAGGGCTCCTGCTACTGTGAGGGGTCGAGGGAGAGGAAAGAACAATCAATGCAGCCTACTGAGGGGTCTATGTCAGGCCACTTAATAGACCGACCACCCCTGTGTGTTTGACTGCCCCAATGCAACTCCACAACAATCTGCCTGAACACCTTTTCTTCCCTACTGTCGTAGTGTACCGCCATCCAGACCTGGAACAAATAAGACACAAGTTGGAAAAGTGAATGGAACGTGACCGGTAGATGGAAAAGGGGAAATGTTCTACGGTCACCTGTCTTGTCCCGATGCATGGCTGCGGTTCAATAGAGAACTCATGCTGTCTGATTGACACCACCCTGTGGAGGAGACATTTGTCAGAGGTGGACAAGGTGCTAGTGGGTCATCTCTCACAAGACCACAACTTCTAAAGCCTTTTCCAGACAGTAAAGGGTAACATGTCAGGTGGACACATACCAAATCAGGCCTGCCACACAAAGATCTACATAAACTGGCCTTGTCGTTTTTTCTACAAGTCTTTCCCAAAGACTTCCTTTGGCTCCGTAGCTAAACAAGCTTTGACCTTCAGTGCACTTTGCATACCGGCCTACAATCTTAGCAATTCTTTGACAGAACAAACCATCTGTCTTACCTTTTCACCCCCCAAAGTGAGAGTAATGGTCATGACAGCGATCGGTGCGAAACCATTACCGTCAGAGTCTTGCGCCGTAGTTCAGAATACATTACAGCTATAGTCTTCGTTCTCTCATCGTAACTCGACGATTCTTAATCTTCCAGTTTAAAGGGTTCATTCAGTCCTATTAATTGGCATGCTTGTGGTTTATCAGAGGCTCATTAATGAGTAAGCCTGTTACGTGGCCCTGTCGGTTCCGCTCCGGTGGTCACATCTGCCTGCGCTAACCCCCGGAATCACAGAGGTGTCAAATTGAGGTGCACACCCAGCAGGTATTAGCATATTGTCACTTTTGCCATTAAAAGCAAAGCTGAGGAGATTATGATCCCATTCAGAGGGGAAGAATGACACAGACATGAATGATGGCACATCATAAGATCCTTAATAAAAGGGGAGCAGAGAGGAAGCATGGAGATGCATACGTAATGCTGAGTCTAATCAGAGCTCTCTCTTTCTTTTTGTCTTGCTCCTTTTCTGTGTCTCTCCCTTTTTATTTCTCTTTTACTGTTTCTTTATAACTGGTCTGGGTCCACATTGCATGTAATTCTGGCCAAGAACTGTCCACATAGGAGCTTTTTACTCTTCAGCGTTTTGGGGACTGAAAATGAGAAAGTTTTCCAGAATGATGCCGTTATGTAAAGTACAGTACAAAAATCTGAATCTTTGAAAACACTGAAGTCATGCACAAATGTGTAACTCTTTCAGTATGCATGCGTGAGTATACACAAAACAACAATGGCAGCCAACAGGATCATGTGTTTGTGCCACTCAACGTACGTATTAAAGGGGTCATATGGCGGAAGTACGTGCTTTTCTGTGTTTTTGGTGTGTTACAAGTTGCCCATGCATGTATTAGACACGTAAAATTGCACAAATGAAAGTGTGGGAACAAAAGATGCATTCTATCTAAAAGCGAATGCTCAACCAGACTTGCCTGAAACGCCTCGTGTAACCACACCCAGGCGAATCTACGTAACTTCGTAACATGATTTGACTAAGACCGCCCAAATCTACATGTAGTTAAGGTGGGCGTAATTGTAAATCTCATTGTATCGCCTGTCAGTACAATTGCTTTGGAACCTGATGTTCCAAATATAGTAAGAGGCGTTACATTTCCGTGAAATGCTTGCAGTATTTGACCAATCACTACGCACTGGTTAACTGGCCAATCATAGCACACCTCGCTTTTCAGAGCGATGAGCTTTGTAAAAAATCAGCACGTTTCAGAGAGGCGGGGCAAAGAGGAGATACAAACATGCACGGTATGTGGAAAATACAACGTTTTTTAAACTTTAAATGGTGTATACACATTGCGTTACATCTAAAACAAACAATAATATTCGTTTTAGCCGTGCAATATGACTCCTTTAACATAAATTTACTGCAGCTCTGTGATCGTGTAAACGTAAAATTGTTTAAAAACACCAACAAGAAACTTTTTTGCTTTATTACGACATTGTTGTTGTGCAAAAGTGTTAACCAAACATTTGTTTTTACAAACTGATTAAGGGCGAGTTCATCTCAAATGAACCACCAGAATAGTCTGGCATAAGAATAATGCCACAGCACTCTCCATGATTGGTTACTTGTAAATGCTGATATAATAAATTAATAAAAATTGATAGCATAAAAATAATTTTCATGCTGATCCTCAAACAAAATTCTGAATATCTGTCAAAGATTTGATCACTAATTTGGCAAACTTAATCCAGTGGTTAATTTATCTACAAAGTTACTTGTGTGTCGATTTTTAACCTCATAAACACAACTTTGTATCCAGGCGAATTCCTAAAATATCTCATCAGTCTTTATCCTTTATAAGTTAAATAAAGCCAGCCAATTAGATTAGAGCTTGCCAGGTGGAGAAAGGTCTTTCTAGTTCTTTGAGCAATATGCACCAGACTGTCAGTGAGGAGACTGTTGGACTGAAACTAATTTCTCTTACTGTAGGTTATATAGACAATTGAAAAATAAGTAATAATAATATGATTTGGCTCTGAGACAATGTTTATGTTGTGTTCTCTCGGAGGCAGCATTGATTTGTTTGTGGTCTTTTCTCATCCATGACAAATTAAATTCTACTACTAAAACAATAATAAGGCATTCAAGGCATACTTTGTTTTTGACATTTTTTAAATAAACTTGTATGTCTGCCAGGCAAAAACCTAGCCACCAATCTGTGTACATTGTCCATGTGTGATCTTCTGTATACTTCACAGGCCGTGACAATATGGGCTTGGTGAGATAGTAAAACCCCTCTGGAACATAATTTAGCGCATCTTCTCATTATCCTACAGGGCAGTGTTAGCCCATATTAAAAAAAGCCTCTCAAACAGCAGGACTGAACTAGTGATAAAAAGTGGGTATAAACCGTTCCTTTAGGAAATCAACCACAGCACATCCACAGAATCCAAAGTGGAACTTGTAATATGTTAGCTGTTTTTATCGCATCGTTTTTTCGGTGCAGACATTTATGTAAGTGATTTTATTGCCTGAGCCTGCATCATGGGGATAGAGCAAGCCATGTTTATGAGGGCAAAGAGAGATTTTCAAGCCAAATGTTGAGGTGGGGGATGCTGATCTTGTTTAACTGGTGTATGTTTGTTTAAAAACTCATGTCTGCACAATAAAGACTAGCCGGTGTTGAAAATCGGAGATCTTCCACACAAACTGACTCTTTGCAATAATTGAGGTCACAAACCTTTACCTTGCTGAACAACACAGTCTAAACCAGCTTTTGGCCTGCATGGTCTTGGATTTTGAGTACACCAGACTGAGACCAACTAGATAACTTTAAACCAGCAAAACCAATTTGTAAACAAATAAATTGTAAAAAATGTACCATGTAAATTACATTTTTGCATTTCTGAAGAAATTGTGTATGCTACTTGCCCATAAAAATCACAACACTATAATACCATACTCTTTAAAAAAGGTGCTTCAAGATGCCATAGAAGAACCAGTTTTGCCTAATTGGTTTCGTAAAGAACCTTTAACATCCGAAGAATGTTTCTTTTCACAAAAAGACATAAAATAGGAAGAAATAAATGTTTTTAAGAACCTTTGAGGGAAACAAAAACCAGGAGTAACTCCCTAACTTCATTTGCAAAAACAGATTAAGAAAAATCATGTTTTATTATGGTGCATTTCAAGTAATATAAATCAAACTGCAGTTGGGTTGTTTTGACTAAGCAATAATAACTCAAACAATCCAGCTAACTTACACAATAAAACACAATAAAAACATGGTAACATAATAGATAACATGATTTTTGAAAATAAAAAAACAGATATCTGTTTTTGCAAATAAACTGTTTAATTACACACACAGGAGGACGCTTACTTCAAGTATACAGCATTGATAGACAACCTTGCACTTCAGGAGATTTGAATTAATTAATTAAAGTCATGGGCAATGATTTACTGTACTGGTCCCCTACGCCCTCAAATGTAAAGCATTCAAAAAGTACTTAATTATACGATACATTAATTCAATTTTCCCTGGAACATTTTAATATTTCTTGTTTGCATCTGAATTTTAGTGGAATGTTTTGTTGTAATGCTAAATTATGATTGTGTTAAATACATTTTAAAAGTAACTGTTATTTTGTTGGTAAATGTGTTCATATCTGAATTTGATGGTAATGTTTCAATGCTGTATGTAATTTGGCTGTGTTTTATTGAATGTAGCACAGAACAAACCGTAGATTAATCCGGGATTAACTGTAATTATGTACATATCTACCTGGCCATCTGTTAATTGTCTTTTAAAAAACAGATTATAGCTAAATTAATAGGTTTCTTTCAGACAAATAAAACAGATTAAATGTTTCTCTGAGAAATTATGTTGTGGATGCAGTTTTGCAGTTCCCTTGCTTATGCTGATCGCACCGAATCTTGATAAGCACACTGGGTCTCGTGTGATGTCAGTAAGTTTTATAGCGACCTGAGCTGCATATATAGAGCTGCTGACTCTACAATCTAAAGCATGTGCTTTTTTATTGCTTTTACACTCCTCTTGATCTCAGATGCTGTGTGAGTAATTAATGAAGGTGGGATCCTGATGTAATTTAGCTCGCTGGGGGCTGAGATATATTACATCAGACTATACAGTATGCAGAGGTGGGTAGTAACGCGCTACATTTACTTCGTTACATTTACTTGAGTAACATTTTGGAAAATATGTACCTTTTAAGTAAAATTAAAAGTGTGTACTTTTACTCTTGAGTAAATTTCTAATAGAAAATCTGTATTTTTACTTCGTTACATAATTTACATTGCGTGACGTTCCTTCATTCCTTCATTTTAAAATATGCTTTTTAAAACGCGTTGTTTATTTCAAGGTTGTCGTCTCTTTTTACGGGCATTCCCGAGTGATCGATTCTTTTGAGTCGATTCTTTTGAAAGCAGCACGATCTGAATCATCTGAAGCAGGATTACTCACTCCTCGTAGCGCGAAATTTAAGAACACAAAGAGCGTTGGATGAAGTGGATATTAATCTATATCTATACAATCAAAACTGCAAATGTGTCATATTGTTTGCCAGAAATGATAAATGCCCGCCATATGCGCGCACCCGCGCGACCTGTTCGTCAGACACCGCAACATGCGCGTTACCTGTCAGTCACAGAGACGTGGGCTTGCAGAAATATACATTTGAAGAACAGAAGGAAGAAAACTTGTTGATGGGCGTGTGGTTCACTGTTTACTGTTTGTTTACAAGTAAGAGCGTTTCACAACACACACGTGACACAACACGAGAAAACATGAGCTTTGTTCAAAAATGTGTATTTCATTTAAGATAGCACTGCAGATGGTCTAGATCATCTTAGGAAATGCTCTGAGTTTAGTTCATGCTTTAGTTTGACATGGTCTGTTATTCTAAATAAGTTGTGTAAACTACATTGACATCAGGACTAGATGAAATTGACAGAAATGCTCGTCTCTTCTGTGTTTGTCTATTCTTTAGTCTCTCTAGTATATTGCAAAGATATCTGCTTATGATAATTAAAAATATTGATTAAAATGTAATATTAAAATATTGGCGTTAATATTAATTTTATTTAGTAGGCCTATATAATCAGATACAAAGTAACTAAGTAACTAACTACTTGAGTAGTTTTTTCATTGCATACTTTTTTACTTTTACTCAAGTAATTTTTAAAATCTCTACCCACCTCTGACAGTATGGATCAGGCATATGTGCATCAAGGCCTTCCGAAATCAGAGCATGTGTTCAGGTAAAACCCCTCATTAAGACCAATATTTCACAATCTCTTAATTGTGTTGAGGATGGGGAGTTCGGCCTTGAAAGCCTCCTCGCCAAAATAGCCATAGGATATGTATTAATTGAGCGGGCTTGTCGTCAAATCCCATAGTTGTTATATGTTCCAGCTAGCATGCTAAATTCCTTCCACGTCATTAGCAATTCTCAATGAGAATGCTATAGGGCATATGTAGGATGCCCTTTCTTTAGAAAGATCCTGAAGGATTTACAACCCAAACCTACACCAGAGATTGCCCGACCGCTCTACCGCAGTAAAGGAACACTTTATGTCCTAGCATGTGTGATTACAGTGAGTTGTAAAGTATTCCTACGTGTTTCATTTGTCGCCACAATCAGAGTTGAATTTTTATTGGTATCCAAACATTTAAACATTTCATGGCACGCACATCGGGCTTAGCATTCGCAAGTAAGTCGCAACAAGTTTGGTAATTGGCAAGATTAATAACATTTACAGCGTGGCAATGCAAATCGTCCTCTCAGCACATGAATAATGGAGAGCGAGCCATCACTTTGAATAATTCATCTCAAAATATCCTTTAGTGCAATTTTTAATGACCAGGGGCATTTCTAGATTTGTGACAACAGCACTATGCCAGAGTAATTAACGAGCGCAGCAGCACTCACTTAATTGCTGTGAGAAAGTTCCTCGATGCCGGTAGGCTTCGGAACGGGGGGTTGAAATAAACTGGAGAGCGGAGGTTAGTTATGGAAGACCCAAAAAGAATACGCTCCACATCGGAGGCTCAACGGCTTAACACACACCGGGTCTGATCACCACTCATGAGTAGAATATTGATGTCGGGAATTAATTACTTGTTTTACATAGATCCAGACAAAGCCCTGGGAGGCAGAGCAAGCTTTGGGAGCAGAACACACTTTGATGGAGGTGGGAAATTAGAATTGGGCTCTAAGAGCTAAGTTGATGTGCGCGCTGGGGATGAGACTAACGATGGCTGAGATCGCCGATGATTACAATTAGAGTAACTGGTGGAGTTCTTTGGCGCTTGGAGACTTATTTTGCAAATAAATTGTTATTTTCAGAATGTGTTGCTTTGTTCTTTTAGATTAAATCAAGGGGTGTTCGTGTTAGCTGTCTGTCATTAAATAGGAATGTTTCTGCAGAAATTTACTCTCATGGGACATAAATCACCATAAACTTCTATTCAGAATCTAACTTAGGATTGTTACAATTATCCCAGTGGTTCTGGGTTAGATAAACAGTGTACTCCAAGCATATGTTGTGTTTTGAATGCTGTTGTCATGGGTTCACCCAAAAAATAATAATTTCTTAATTTACAGTAGCCTACTCACCACCTTCATATGTCTCGAAACCTATATGACTTTCTTTCTTCTGTAGAATACAAAAGAAGATCTTTTGAAGAACAACATTGGCCCCCATTGACTTTCATACGGACACAAAACCCCAGGGACATTTCACAAAATATTGTCTTTCGTGTTCCACAAAGAAAAGAGTCATATATAAGTTTTGAACAACATGGGGGTGAATAAATGATGCAGAAATCTTCAGTTTTAGAGGAACTATTCCTTTAACCAGTAGGCTAATTCTAAGGTCAACCAGAAAGAACATGCTGATAAAGATTCGCAGATGAATAGCATGTGTCAGCTAGCATGCTGACTAACAATAACCAACATTGGACTAGCATGGAAATTCATGGTGGTCTAGATATTTTTTCGTGTTTTAGATTCAACAGCCCAGGTTTTTTTCATTGTAAGCAGGGAAATGTGATAATGCTACCTTACACTAATTCCACGGCTAGTGTTTTAGCATACAGTTGATATTAGCATGCTACCTGATATATTTAAATTAGAACCAAAATAGCAACAAAAAAAAAACGTTTTTAGACCATGCCTTTTCTGTATTGATTGTGTAGGCCAGGCATCGTCAACTGGCGGACCATGGGCCGGATCCGGACCTTTGCTTCCTTTCATCCGGACCGCGAGACATTTGAAATTTTGACTCTTTCAGTTCTTTAAATTGAGCCGCGTGTCTACACAACGGAGAATCACATCACGCGTACTCAGGGACATCTTTTGTCGCTTATATTGATCTTTTGTCGCTATATCCTGTGATATCTTTTAGCTATAAACGCGCTTCATTTGAACCCTTTCCGCTCCGCGTGCGCTGCTTTTCTCCCGCCAAAGGCCGGATTCACATTTCGCGTCTTTTCCGCGCGCACATTCGTTATTTTAAATGTAGACGCGTGGCACCCGCGTGGAAATAGGGGGCGACGCGCTCTTTTTTTTGTTTCAGGTGCGTCGGCGCCGCATCGAGATGAAAAAATCTCAACTTTTAAGAAAGGCGCAAGCACACCGCAGGTCATGTGACAAGTACCAACCAGCCAATATAGACAAGCTCAATGAAAATGGAGACACAGATGATCACAGCATAACTAAATCTAATAGCAGAGATAATGCTAATGTTAAAGCTTGACTCGCTGGGGCCCAGGTCAGGGAGCAGACAGAAACCAACTGTCTGCTTGCCGTCTCTTGTCGCAGAATACACAAAATGTACAACATGTAATAATCCGTTCTCCCAAACATCACAAAATAGAGACTGTGTCTGTCCCCCGGATTAGCAAACATAAAATAATGCGTAAACCTCTTGAAAGTAATTTAATAAACGTTAAACAAATTAAACATGAACAAAATACAGATAATCAACTGTTACGACTCGGATTGCTAAATATTAGATCTCTCTCTAATAAAGCACTTTTTGTTAACGATATGATAACAGATCATAAAATAGACATGCTCTGTTTGACAGAAACATGGCTAAAACCAGATGATTATATTGCTTTAAATGAATCTGTCCCCCAAGATTATTATTATAAACACGAGCCTCGTCTAAAAGGCAGAGGGGGAGGTGTCGCAGCACTTTACAATAACTCTCTTAGCATTTCCCAGAAGTCGAACTCTAAATATAATTCTTTTGAAGTCATGGTTCTTCATGTTTCAACACCTAATACTAAAGATAAAACTTTTAAATTATTCTAGCTATTGTATATAGGCCTCCAGGGCACCACACAGATTTTATTAAAGAATTTGGTGGGTTCTTATCAGAACTAGTACTGGCCGCAGATAGATCCTTGTCGTTGGTGACTTTAACATCCAGTAGATAACGTACAGATGCCTTAGGAATGGCTTTCAAAGACACTCTTAACTCCATGGGCTTAGTCAACATGTGTCAGGACCCACTCACCTTCGTAATCATACTTTAGATTTAATACTGTCTTACGGTATAAATGTGGACGACGTTAAAATCCTTCAGCAGAGTGAAGACATTTCGGATCATTATCTGGTATTATGTTTGCTTCACTGGCCTACGGCTGCAAATAAAACTCATTGTTACAAATATGGTAGAACAATAACTTCAACTACCAAAGATGCGTTTCTCGATAATCTGCCCGAATTGTCTCAAATCTAGTGAGAAATAACGTTGAAGATCTTGACATTACCACTGAAAATTTTAATTCCACCTTCTCGGTAACGCTAGACAAAGTTGCTCCACTACGTTTAAAGAAGATTAAAAATGGCAGCCCCACACCGTGGTATAATGAACACACTCAGGCTCTAAAGAAAGCGGCCCGAAAAATGGAGCGCAACTTTAAGAAAACTAAATTAGAGGTATTTCGTACAGCATGGAAGGATAGTATTCGAAAATACAGGAAAGCCCTAAAAACTTCTAGATCCGCCTACTTTTCATCACTAATAGAAGAAAACCAGCACAACCCTAGGTTTTTATTTAACACGTGGCTAAATTAACAAAAAATAAATCGTCAGTGACTTCTGATCCTGTATATCAGCATAGCAGTGATGAATTTATGAACTACTTCACATATAAAATCCAAGATATTAGAGAAAAAATTATAACAATGCAATCAGAAGTGAAACCCGCTGAACAAACTAACTACAGCGCCCTTAAGGAGAAAATGCAATTATTTTATACCGTAGATCAAGATGAGCTGTCTAAAATTATTAGATCATCTAAATCAACAACATGCATCTAGACCCTATACCTACAAATCTACTGAAAGAGATGCTCCCAGAAATTATAGATCCTCTTCTTGGTATTATTAACTCATCTCTGACATTAGGACATGTGCCTAAAGCATATAAGGTGGCTGTTATAAGGCCCCTTGTCAAAAAACCCCAACTCGACCCTAGAGAACTAAGGAACTACAGGCCTATATCGAATCTACCTTTCATATCTAAAGTTCTGGAAAAAGTAGTTTCAACTCAATTATGCTCCTTCCTCCAAAGGAATGACATCAATGAAGAATTCCAGTCTGGATTTAGAGCATGTCACAGTACAGAGACTGCTTTGATCAGAGTTACAAATGATCTGCTATTGGCGTCTGACCGAGGTTGTATCTCGTTATTGGTGCTGCTAGACCTTAGTGCTGCATTCGATACCATTGACCACAGCACACTCCTACATAGACTCGAAAATTATGTCGGCATTAAGGGAATAGCTTTGAAATGGTTTAAATCTTATTTATCCGACCGTTTTCAATTTGTAGCAATAAACAATGAGGTGTCACGCAAATCGCAAGTCCAGTACGGTGTACCACAGGGCTCAGTCTTAGGGCCTCTGCTCTTCGCATTATACATGCTACCTCTAGGAGATATAATAAAGCGACACGGAGTTAGCTTTCACTGTTATGCTGATGATACTCAACTTTATATTTCCTCGAAGCCTCATGAAACACAGCAGTTCCATCGAATAATGGAATGCATAGTCGATATAAAAAACTGGATGAGTAACACTTTTTATTACTGAACTCGGACAAAACGAAGTGTTACTTATTGGACCGAAAACTGCTATAAGTAACAACCAAGAATACTGTTTAACTATTGACGGATGTTCCATAAAACCCTCGTCGTCAGCAAAGAATCTTGGCGTTCTATTCGATAGTAATCTGTCATTTGAGAGCCACGTCGCCAACACCTGTAAAATTGCGTTTTTCCATTTTAAGAATATATCTAAACTACGTCATATGCTGTCAATCTCAGATGCAGAGAAGTTAATTCATGCATTCATGACATCAAGACTAGATTACTGTAATGCACTGTTAGGTGGTTGCCCTGCAGGCTTATTACAAAAACTCCAATTGGTCCAAAACGCGGCAGCTCGAGTTCTTACACGTACAAAAAAGTATGAACATATTAGCCCGGTTCTGTCAACCTTGCACTGGTTACCTATAAAGCATCGCGTTAACTTTAAAATCTTGCTTATTACCTATAAAGCCTTACATGGTTTAGCTCCTCAGTACTTGAATGAACTCCTTTTGTATTACAGTCCTTCACGTGCATTACGCTCTCAGGCGTCCTGTCAGTTGGTAATACCTAGAATTTCAAAATCAAGTGCAGGTGGTAGATCCTTTTCCTATCTAGCGCCTAAACTTTGGAATAGTCTTCCCTGCACTGTCCGGGAGGCAGACACACTCTGTCAGTTTAAATCTAGACTAAAGACGCATCTTTTTAATCTTGCATACACTACTCTTCCATAATATAAATCTTCTGAGGGTTTAGGCTGCATTAGTTAGATCAACCGGAACCAAAAACACAACTGATGTACTTGTTGCATCAAAGAGTCAGAACAGTACTCTACTCTCAGCCAGTCTTGTCTCATTGTTCCAAGGTTACCACAGCGAGCAGATGCAGTTCATGGCCTGACCTGATGGTAGAGCGGAGAATGGGAAGCGGCGACCTGACAAGAGCTGAGATGATAGAGCTGGATAAAGAAGGACGCGGTCACCTGACACGTCTTCACCACAAAATTTCAAATGCTATTAGATTATAATGATAATCTTAAACTATAATTTACCTTATTAGTAATTTATTTATTTTATTTAGCCTTGTGCAAGCTCTCTGGAGCTTGTGCAGAGGCAGCAGCTTTTGCCAGAGGGGAACTGGAATCCCCTGGTTGGGCCTGGGTTCTCCTGAGGTTTTTTTTCTCATTAGAGTTTTGGGTTCCTCGCCACCGTTTGCATACTGTTTTGCATCTGCCTGGCCGGGGGGGCTGCTTTAGAATTTTAAAGTTTTACTTAATTAATATTGCATATAGAAATTATAGTCTGTTATATTTGACCTGTGCTTCTCTCTCCTTTATCTTAAATGTGTGCTCTCACTGTGCGTGGTGTGTGCGTGCGTGCTTTGTGTGTGCGCGTACTTGTCTGTGTACGTGTGTGTGTGCTGGTGTGTGTGTGTGTGTGTGTGTGTGTGTGTGTGTGTGTGTGTGTGTGTGTGTGTGTGTGTGTGTGTGTGTGTGTGTGTGTGTGTGTGTGTGTGTGCGTGCGCGTCTGTGTGTTCGTAAGTGTGCATATTGTGAGTGTGGAGTGTTTTGTATGTGGGTATGTCTGTCTTCTTTGTTTTCACCTTTTTCTTGTTTTTGCAGGTACAACTTTAATTGGTTTGCTTATAGTCAATATGTCTTACGTACAGCTGCTTTGTAACAATTAGGTATGTAACGATTCACCGTGAGCCGGTTGAAAATCGGTTATAATGAGTGACGATTCAAATCGGTTGAGGTGTGAACTGAATCGTAATACATTTTTTGAACAGCAGGGGCCGCTATTTTTACTGCAAATCTAATCGTGGACATGCTGATATTTCTTAAATGCAAAAAAATCCAAGAAAAACTCAGACAGTATTAGTTTGTTTATATTAAAGAGACTTTTTCTATTATTAATTTGTTATAAAATTGCAGTTTAGTTTTGTTATTTGAAATAAAACATTATTTTATTATACAAAGAAATGTGAAACATTTAAGAATTAATGCAAGGGAAGTTGTTCATTTCTAATTTGTTTCAACTCATTTTGTAAGAATAAATCGTGAGTAAATCGTGAATAAATCGCATCGTGAGATCAGAATCGTGACTCGCATCGCATCGTGAGCTGAGTGAATCGTTACATCCCTAGTAACAATGAAAATTGTAAAAAGCGCTATATAAATAAAGTTGACTTGAGTTGAGTTGAGTTATTCCAAGGTATTTTCAGTGCATATATTCCATATATAATTTGTTTATACCTCCTCGTCTCAATGGCTATCGTGGCCCATGGTTGCTTAGCAACGGCAGACGCTCTGTGTGCGCAACTGCCTTTGTAAAAAAAGGAGAAAGCAGCGCATCTCGCATTTTGCGCGCGGTTTTAGACGCGAAATGTGAATCGAGCCAAAGACGCGCTGCATGAAGAGCAGCAGACACGTGCTTATTTTAACAACACTAGTGCAGACACGCAGAGCAGATAAATGGAGACACAACAGTAAACAAAATGCATCAATATTAAAGTATTTCTTTCTGTCTGTTTACTGTTTGCTATATGTATCCAACCTTTCAACCAGATTTGCGATATTTTATGAACGTTTTTATCTAGCCTACATTTAACCATTAGCATTATTGATCCGCATGTAAACATTTGTGTCCCTGTGAAAACCCAGGCTAAAGTCTCATAAACGAATGTATTATTAAATAACAAGCATCAAGGATTAATTTCAAGCATTAACTAGACTCACTGTGTTTTCACTAACAGGATCACATTTTGTTCTAAAGATAGAAGTAGTTCTGGTATGAAAGGCATGGAAAGGCTAATTTAGTAAGTAATGTTTTCTGTTTATGATGAAAGCAATTTAATTCTTACATTAAAATTGTTGTTTGTAGCTTTTTTATTTACAAATATTAATGATCAGACTTCTATTAAGAGGGCATTCCCCTAAAGCCACAGAGCCTAATACATACATACTGTGGATATCAAAATATAAAATAAATGGCCTGATAAAGATCATAACTTTTATATATATATCCAAGTGGGCTAAATTGATTAAATATTTATTTTGTTATTTAAAAAAACATATTGTCCGGACCTCCGTTTGGAAGAAAGTATAAAGACTGGACCTCTTGGAACTTTAATTGAATACCCCTGGTGTAGGCCCTCAAACCAAAGCATCATCTTGTAGTCCTCAAATTTGTATTTGTATTGTGTTCCAATTAGACCTTCTTGTACTTTTGACTTGCCTTTGTTTATCACTCTCTCTCCCCTCTTGTTTCTGTTAATTACCTCTAACAAACAACTCTGTATCATGTCATGCTCCCTGAGTCCTTTAATGTAAGAAGGCCTTTCACCTCCCTGTCTCCGCCAAGGGAAGGGCCGACTCAGGCCTCGCAGAGAGCAGAATCGATCGGAGCAGCGTAATGATGGCGGAGAGATAGCTTGCATCAGGGACTGATCTGTGCACTGCAGCTGGATTAGGGAGCCATGGATTGCCATCGATTTCTATCTGATACAATCTTTTCATTCAGACTCAAATCTCCTACCTGGCAGACAGAGACAATCCCTGCAAAGATCTTTTAATTCCTGCCCGGGACCTTCATCACAGGCCCCCAATCATTACATGTTTCACAATCCTGCCGGGTTAAAACCTATTGTTGTTCTGGCTATTACTGCCAAATGTATTAATTTAAGCCAGAACAGAGAACTAAACCCCCACAATTCTCGAGGGGCTCCGCTTCCACTGGGACTGGGAGGAATGAGGTGCTTGGCAGGTTTACATCAATTTTTCTTTGTGAGCCTATATTCTTTACTGATAGAAGCGATCTGGGGTTCACTTTGCACTTTCTCTGCACTCTTGGAAGCATGTAGTTATGCATTAACCTCCAACCAGTCATCTTTTCATCATCATATTTCACCTCATTTGAGATCTCTTGTTACATGCTGTGCATATAGCATAGATGGGGGGATTTAATGTAATATGGTAATGAAGTTTGTATTAATATCTTACCATCCAGATCGGTTCTGTTTGAGAGTAAACATTTAATTTGCGGGAGCAGATCTGTATCAAAGATACTCCCGACTGAGAGCCGATCCGTTTTCCTTGATCCGTGTGTCTTAGAGCTTATTATGTCAGTCTCTTACATGCAGATCAATTACAGCCTCGTGTATCACATTCTCATTGACAGCCTTCTTATAGGCTTCTAATAAATTGCACACTTCAATTAGTCCAATTTAAGTACCAGGGCAGTGATTCGCTTCTACGAATGAAATCAAACAGGCTTGGGCTTTATTGATTTTACCCAGATTTTGTTTTGACATTGATTAAATCTCTGTATTATCTCTCTTAAAGGTGAGGATGGGGGGAAAGTGTTGCTGTTGTAAAAAAAATTGTGTGTACACTGAGTGCAAGTCAAAGGTTCCCATCTGGAGCCACTTTTACACCGCAACACTTTTACACCGCAAGCCGAATTATGAAAGGGTGACCATATTCAAAAAAATATGTCTAAAATGCTTCAATTCAGTAAGACCCATAGTTTATTAAATGCTTAATGGTCCAGCAAAAACAAAAGGTTTTAGTTTGCCAGTTTCAATGGCAGTATGCAGCAGGGTAACACCAAGCTTTTAGCCTCACCTAAAGCATGATTTTAAAGACCCACTGTGCCTTGCATACAAGTGCCTTGTAATCTGGTTTGTTCAATGAGTTGACATTACGGCATGACATAATAAATTGGTCCTGCCTTTTTAATGTAGGGATGGACACTAGATGACACGGCTAAAACACGGCAGTTGTGGCCTAATGGTTAGAGAGTCGGACTCGTGACCAGAAGGTTGCCGGTTCGATTCCCAGGGCCGGCGGGAAATAACTGAGGTGCCCTTGAGCAAGGCACCTTACCCCTACTTGCTCCCCGGGCGCTGCAGTGATAGCTGCCCACTGCTCCGGGGGTACGTGTGTTCAGTACTCTCTGGATGGGTTAAATGCAGAGGTCACATTTCGTTGCCTTGTACTTGTACATGTGCAATGACAATAAAGTTTAATCTAATCTAATGTGTATACACGATTTAAGGTTCAAAAACGCAGAATTTTCCACATACCGTGCATGTTTGTATCTCCTCTTTGCCCCGCCTCTCTGAAACGCGCAGATTTTTTACAAAGCTCATCGCTCTGAAAAAAGATGGGTGGGCTATGATTGGCTACTTAACCAGTGTGTAGTGATTGGTCGAATACTGCAAGTATGTGACGGAAATGTAACGCCTCTTACCATATTTGGAACATCAGGTTGTACTGACAAGTATGCCCACCTTACTTGCGTATACATTTGGGCGGTCTTAGTCAAATCATACCACGAACTGACGTGGATTTGTGGAGGTGTGGTTACACGAGGCGTTTCAGGCAGGTCGTGAGCATTCGCTTTTAGATAGAATGCATCTTTTGTTCCGACACTTTAATATTTGCAATTTTATGTCTCTAATACATGCATGGGCAACTTATAACACCAAAGACACAGAAAAACACGTATTCGCATCATATGACCCCTTTAAATTGATTATTTTTAGAAATTTTTGTTTCTGTATGCAAGTGTAGTATGCCAGTCTTGCAACTAAAGATTTTGATTTGTCCTTTGTCTGTGGTGATCTGTAATCGGTAATGCATCTGAGATGTCCCGTGGTGCAGGTGGTTAGTGTGTGGCGAGAGAATGTGTGTGTTAGTGAGAAAGAGAGAGGGTTAGTGGACAGAACTTAACTTCCGGTACACATCCACAAACAATAGAGTGCCTGTAGATTATTTCTGACAACAAGCAAAAAAACGAGAAGAACCGTTACTTGGCTAAACTTGCCTCTCCAATATTTTGAATTTAGACTGCAATACCAAGCTCACCCACTAGCTCCCTCAATATCCCATACGTTAACAAAGTTACACGACCCATTCAACAAGTTGCTTATTTAATACAATTATTAAACAATAAAATAATAATATAAATCAATATTAATATGTATGTGTGTGTATTAAATTAAATATAAATAGCCAGACCGATAAACAAAAACAGACTGGAAGTTATCTATAAATTTAGGTTCTGAGTTTGAGCCTCACCTGGAGCATGGTTTTAAGATAATGAAAACCCTTTACCATGCCTACCCTGTTAAACTAGTTAGATTAAAACCAGAGCAACAGGTACTTTGTTTCTACATGCAATGGTACTCAAGTCCAGAAATAATAAATATTTACAAGATGCTACCATTCTATTACTGTGAATTGAAGAAGTGCAACACTCAATATGGCTTCTCCTGCAACGGAAATTCCTTCTTCCTGTAAAAAAAGACAATCAGCAATCGTTCAAGACTAGTTATTTTCTGGGGAAGGGGCTCTGTACAGTGTTGTGAGATATTTACCAACCTTTGAGCATGTGCAGTAGCTTAAGCAACCTGGAAAATGTGTTTTTTTAGCATAATTTGATTTTAAGAAACAGATTTTTTGGTACAATTGATGTAATGGCCACCAAGTGTGAAAGCATATCTAAAGGGGCATTGGCCAGTTATTTCATGGTGATCTGTAATCTACTGAGTATGCTTGAGCTCCAGTGGCGCAATCGATTAGCATGCAGTACTTATAAGGCAGTACACAGCAGAGCAATGCCGAGGTTGTGAGTTTGAGCCTCACCTGGAGCATGTTTTAAAGGTAATAAGAAATCCTTGACTACTTCTACCAAGTCAAATAATTGTTGTTGTCTCTTTAAACCAGAGCAACTGAGAGTTTGTATTTCTATATGCAAACATAGTAGGTCAGTCTTAGACCTAAAGACTTAGATTTCCCATTGCTCCAGTGGTGCAACTGGTTAGCGTGCAGTGCCAATGCACATCATAGCAATGCTGAGGTTATGAGTTTGACCCTCATCTCAAGCGTGATCATTGGGATAATGCAAATTCTTTACACTAGTTGTAAACCAGAGCGAATGGATTTTTGTATTTCTTTATGAAAGCGTAGTAGGCCTGTATTGCAACTGCCGCAACAATTCAGATTTGTCATTTTTTCCATGTTGATCTATAATATACAAGGCTCGCTCATGTTCCAGTGGAGCAATCGGTTAGAGTGCGATACTTATAAGGCCGTATGTAGCAGAGGAATGCCGATGTTGTGAGTTCGAGCTTCACCTGGAGCATAATTTTGAGACAAAGAAAACCTGTAAAGGCCTACTACACTTGTTTTCATTGGTTCCTTAGTAGACGTAGGTCGTAGGATCGTGTTAAATGTCTCACACTGCCAGAAAATGATCGCAAGACCATGATAACAGCCATCTTTGAATCTTTCTCACTGCATGATGAAGGACCAGCGTTTAGATACCATGACCACAGAAATCGCCACGATTGTTTCACGGTGGTCATCTTTCGTCTGGGACAGCGCGAAATCGTACAGTCCGTAACCGGCTTTACATACAGAAACACAAACTTTCTAAACACAAACTCAGCAGGTTTAAAGCTAACAAGTGTAAAAGTAGTGAGAGGGAATGAAAGTTTGTATTTTTGTATTTAAGTGTAGTGGGCACACTACCACAATTCTGTTACTATGAATTGGAAAAGTGCAACCCTTAATAGGGCCGCTGTAGCAACTGCAGTTCCACCTTCCTGTGAAAAAAAGAGCCAAGCATCAATCGTTAAAGATTTTCTAGAGAAGTGTTGAGAGATATTTACCAGTCTTTGCGCATGTTCAGTAGCTGGAGCGAACTAGGAAAAGTGTTTATTTAGTATAATTGTAGTTTAAGAAACAGAATTTATGGTAAGTTGATGTCTCTAAATGGCCAGTGTTGAAACTCAAGATTTAGATTTGCCATTTCCCATGCACTCGAAAGGATGCTGTTCTAAAAAAATATATTTCTGAAAATGTTTATATTTGACGCCACAATGAGTTGAAACAAACCAGCCTAGGTTAAATAACAAACCAACGGTTAGGTTTGTCCCTTCTGACCCAACGGGTTGAAAATAAGAGTGTGGTGATCTGTAATTTGCTGGGCACACAGACCTTCCAGTAGTGCAATCTTAGGTAGTACTTATAAGGCAGTACACATCAGGGCAATGCCGAGGTTGTGAGTTCAGGCCTCACCTGGAGCATGATTTTAAGATAAGGAAAAATCCTTTACTATGTCTACCAAGTTAGTTAGCTTCAAACCAAGGGGTGGGTTTCAAGCTCGACCTGATTTTGCCAAGTGGTTGATGTCCTCAGGGCACATTATTTTGTTGACCTAAGGACAACATTTTTATAAATAAAACCTAAACCCACACCAAACCCCAACCCTAACCATAACGTACCCCTAAAATCAGAGGGAAATGATAAGTGAAAAACAATGGTCTAGAAGCACCTTGTTGGAAGATTAAATTTAAAATAAACTGTAAACCTATTTCTGAAATCTGATTGGTTGATTTAAATGTTGCCCCAGAGTCAACATGATGTTGCCCTAAGGACATCAACCACTTGGCAAAAACAGGAGAGCCGGGTTTCAATTATGGTCACAAGTTATCGTTGACACCATAGTTCAACAATTCAGTGTTTCCCAAACCATAGTTCCAATGAACATTTGCAAACAAAATCGCAAGCTTGTGTGGATGGAATTGCAGCTCTTGAGCTGTGGTTATAAGCATAGTTTCTTTGTTAGTATGCACATGCAGATTTACTGAGCAAAAGTTTGTGAAGAGAATAAAAACGGTCTTTTTTTAAGTGTACACCAGGGGAACCCCATAGTGAAGTGAGAGGAATCTACGAATCTAAAAATGAAACGAAGAACAAAAATAGTATAACAAAAGAACTCTTCAGATGTTTATGATTTACAGAAATAATCTGGTATTAATTTAATATGAAGTGATTAATTAGTAAACGTTATTACTCCACCAATCTTTTTTAACCAATGTGGTTTGACCAATAGATGTGCGATGTTTTCGGGAAACAGTTCTGACTAGCTGGTTAGTTTCTACTGTATATGCAAGCTTAGTAGGTCGATCTTGTATCTATAAATATTATTAGAATTAATTTGTTAAATAATATTAGCAAAACAACTGCATTAACAACAAAGAACAACCACTTAAACACTTATGGTTTCTACAGTTTAAAATGATGTTGTGAGCCTTGCCATGGAAACAACATAACTTCTTTTGGTCACGAGAAAACTTTGCCTTCACCGTTACATTTGACCCCTCCTATTGATTTAGCACATCAACTGGAAGGAAAGTGGAATTCGGGAACCGTCTATGCGCCGAGCAAAGGCACCTTGGGACTGCGACAGACAGTTCACAACCTCCCATCAATTTCAAGATGACAGAAACAAGAGCTACTGAGTAAAGGTGCATAGCTGGAGAGCAGGAAGCAGCATAGACAGGGAGCCAGGCAGCCAAGAGGGTCCCTGAGGTGTCCGCTAGCTAATTAGCTGCGTAAGAAAACCATCAGCCTAACAAGCAAAACAAAGTTATTAGACCCCCGTTATCCATCATGGCCTGCAGAGGCCTCGGGTCCATTGACACACCTCTGCTCTGATCGCTTTGACAGCTGTTGTATTAGCAAAAGATTGGAGTTGCGTGATTTTGCCTGAAGCAAGAAGCAAATTGTTAAATGCTGAATCATCGTTGTTTATTCACTTCAGATTTGCTCCGATACTCCAATAGCCCTATTCCACTCAGATATTCTAGTCAATGTTATTAACAGGATTGTGCACCATCAAAAACTGCCCCTTAAATTCTTTAAAAAAACATTGAGTATTTACAGAAACATTTATTAGTGGCCTTATTTGTAAGTTGCTTTGGATAAAAGCGTCTGCTAAATGACTAAATGTTAATAAATAGTGTATAAAATGTGACATAAATGCATATTTAATTTAAATATATTTTTATTAAAATGAATACATTAAAATATAATCGCAATATTGAGCATGAAGGGAGAACCCTTTCAATGTTCTAATTTAACATATTTAGGTTTCAACAACATGAATCAGGCTTACATAACGGAAATTGGAACATACACTAAAAACTGTTGGGTTTTCAATTAAGAGTTGGGTCAAAAATGGACAAACACAACCGTTGGCTTACAAATTTGATTGTTTCAACCCAAAATGTTGGGTTGTTCTAACCCATTGTTGGGTCGAATATGAACATTTTGGGGTTAATTTAACCCAACGATTGGGTTTGTCGAATTTTGACCCAATGATGAGTTAAAATAACCCACCATTGCTTAGAGTTTATATTTATCTTTGTATGTTCTTTCGAAAAACTGACGAAATGTTTTTTTGTTTTTCATTTTAATTAAAATTTAGTCAATTGAATTTTTGTGAAATCTAGGAAACCAGTATCATGTGGGTGTGGCTGGTTCATCCCAATTAAAAAGGAGCCAATTGTCCTGAATTTAGATTACGATACAATTTTTCAAGACAAAAACTGAAATTGTGTTTTGCTGTGAAGCAGCACATTAGTGTCTACATCAGTCCTCTGTGTGTACAGTATATGTCCTGTCAGTGATAAAAATGAACCTAGCGCGTAAAACAGCAGCTGTCCACGCGCACACTGAGATGGGCTCTTTGTCCACCCCGAGCAGACTCAATCTATAACATTCTTTGAACGCTTTTATAACTTTTGACATAAATCGCTGGCATTAGAGAGGAAATCGCCAATTTGGACTATTCCCTACACAAACAAAATTAAGTTCTCTCAAGCGGGTCCCATCCGCTCTCCGAAACAGCCTGACATAAGCAATTGGTTTATTTACTTTAAAGACACCAGCGAGGTTTGAACACACGCGGTGCCGTGAGCAAATACACACGCTCTGCGTATGAAACTGGACATTACTAGCTGTCATGACTGGAAATGAGAGGAGAGCCAGAGCAGATGCCATGGTTGGGGTGTGGTTGGCAAAGAAGTGCTTGGCTTGGACGAAGGCCATCCTGTCCCGCTGCGCTATGGCCAGAAGAGATGCTTTCATTGCGAGCTTGTCTCCCAAAGCCGCCGGGGAACCGGGGACCGTGTTTAATCAACCCGGTCTCATGAATTGCGTATAAATAACACGCTGTTGCATTATCGTGAAATATGTACGGCAAAGTTCGATTTTGCGTGCATATGATACGTGTTTGCATGCACCTCGCTGGAGAGCAGCCATTTTGAAACGTACATGAAGAGGAAACACTGAAATAATTAAAATAATACTGTTAGGTTTAGGGTTTGGGTTAGGGGACAGGTTAATAAGACAAATTGCCGGTTAATATGCACGCGGGCTAAATTGGCGTATCATATGCACGCAAAAATAGGCGAAATAGTCGAAAATCGAACTTTGGCGTACGTATTTCACGTTAATGCAACGCGCATGTTATTTATATGCAATTCATGAGACTGGGCTCGGTTTAATACCAGGCAGCTGCCTGAACTGATCGCTTCAGTACAGAAGACTTTCTGTCTTCCACAGAACACAAAAGAAGATTTTGAAGAATGTTGTTAACCGGCCCCCATTCATTGCGTCCATACAATAGAAGTGAATGGGTGCCGGCGCTGTTCGGTTACCAACATTCTTCAAAATATCTTCTTTTGTGTTCTGCGGAAGGAAGGAAGTCGTACAGGTTTGAAATGACAAAAGGATGAGTAAATGATTACAGAATTTTCATTTTTTGTTAAACTATCCCTTTAAACGACAGAACCCATGATAAAGCTATAATAATGGTAAAGTATATTTTATTTTATATTTCCTCTGCTACATACGGCCTATTTTAATAATGGTAACTATTTCACACAACTACCATATTTTTTTGTAGTCCTGCCCATGTTAGGGGTAACATTGTACAGGTACATTTTAGAACTAACCAAATATATTCTTTTTTGAATTTTCACCATAAAACAGAATTCTGTGTTTTTAGGAATAACATAAAAATTCAACAAATTATTTTTAAAAGTAACATTCCCTACAGCTTCTTTTGCATACTTAAGCTTCTTGTAATTCATGTTTAATGGTCTCGTTTATCAGTAAAGAACTGTGAAAGGTTTCATAAACACTAGTACATGTTAGTTTTGCATGACATCTGCACAAGCTGTACATACGCGTGTATAGAAAAAAGTGCTGCTGCTGTTTCTATTTGCTACTTTGCAATATTTTGCATGTATGAAGCAAGAAGGTGAGAAAACATAAATCTGTGCAACGTGCACGTTATTGCTGTTTTTATGTTGAACTTCTGCTAGCATCTGAGCGTTACAAACAACATTTGCTTTAACAACACAATCTGTTCCTCACCACGGCCATTTGGTTTATTGACTATATACGGTTCACCAACGTGCCACTGTGTGCAACGGTGAGGGTGACGTCTTCGCTCCAATAATCCACTAAGTGACAACAATACAATTTTAGGAGCAATACAGTGAATTATGTAAACTGCTTGGGAACATTTCACCTGATATTGCTGCAGTTAATCACAGAGCGGTCTTATGAGGAGCCGGAAAACGCTCATAAATCAGTTTAGGAGAGCGTGACACTCAGGCAGTGTTTTTTTAAGAGTGTGCGCCATTGTCCCAAGTACGGTAATCTCTTTTATCAGTTTTAAAAGAAGCACACACCACCACAAGATCTGTTTTATTTATTGTCAGTGTAGCACGCTTATGCTAATGTGATGAAATTGTGGAGCAATTGACCGTGCACAATGGCGCAAACCTCGCTGCGACCGCCTGTCTGAGAACCTGCTAAAGCTATTTGCCAAGGAATTCAATTATAAAGATTTGAATCCCCAAAGCATTGGGAAGCTATTACACTTTATTGTACTCAAAATTTAACACCCCTTCCATACTCCGCACATTTACAAAACATAAACAGACTGACCTGTGCGTAATTGTATAGTGCTCAAGAGACATCTGGATAGTACCATATGCCGTAGTAAACTAACATTCTCTTTAGTTTGTACGCTTATACTTTTTAGATATGACTGAACAGAATTATTAATCATTTATGATAAACACTGCAATATTCTATACAAAAATAAAAATAGTCAGTAACACTGATAGAATGTTCAAAAAACAGTATACCCAAACGTACTACTCACAAATTGCCATGTGTCTGTGTCCAAAGCAAGACGCATTGTGTCCACGTATGTTTATCTACATGCATAGAAGAGGTGCATTAATGGGGTCTTAAAGGTGAACACAGTAATCCATCAGAACCCCCTCCTCCGTGTCCCCTGAACCCCTTGAGGAAAACCAGAGGTTGCCTATCCAATCTGGAGATCCCCCAAACACTGGACAGTTTGAGAGAAATGACATCCTGTGTTGATAATATGTTACATGGGGGCTTATCGTGTACAGAGCTTTAGTTTTAGCCTTCATATTCCCCTTGTGAAGTTCCTGTAAGGGGCCGTGGGGTGGGGGATGTACCCATGGATGGTGATTGATTCGAGAGGTTCTGCACACCGCCTGTTTAAGTTGCCCTTTACTACAGTTCACTGCTTCTCCACTTTAAAGGCGGTGCACTCTTCCTCCGTGTTTCACTTATTTTCTGAAGTGTCAGCAGAAAATGGAGAGATTGCTCTGTGTCTTTTACCACAGGACTAAAACCTTCTTCAACAAAAAAGGTGAACGCCTTTGCACTCGGAGGTTGGTATAGCTCAGGTGAATTCATTGAGTTCACACGGTTAAAGTTAATAATAAACACAAATGACACAATATTTTGCTTGCTGTACAGTAAGAGTACAGAACTATAAAATGTGGATGGCATAGCTCAGATAGTTTGCTCTTGAACAAAAAAATTATGTGAAATGATAATTTGATCATACTGTTGTTGAGATGAATCTCATCTGAAATTCCAGAAGAGATATATGAGATTACTGTGTATTGTTTGTGTTTGTATGTACAGTAACTTACCCCTAAGATCTGAGGGAAATTTTTGGTTGCTAAGAATCGTGGGTTAGAATTATAATCATTTCAACATCATCTGGTGTATAAATGGTGCAATGCACAGTTAAAATTTTAAACACACATTAAATTAAATGCAGCTTCTGTTTGTGGAAATAACACAATGATAACATAGCGTATAAAAATTAGCGTACAATTCTGTGGTGCTAATATGGTGGTAATATTTATTTTCATGTAACATCAATGTTTTATATTTAGCTAAAGTAAATTTTGAGCTTATACGTGACTGGCCCTGGCATGCACTAGCATGCCCGCTTCTGGCTCGATAGTGGAAAGACGGCTATTAATTACGATATATCGTTATGTTGGAAATAAACAAAAACTGTTAAAATTTCACATAATTTAAAATTTATTTTCCAATTGTCACTGTTAGAAAATCTAGAAATCTAGAAAATAAAAAAAACACAGGGAAGGTGGATCATCACTGCATCTGGAACTTGGTTCGTGAGGACAGTATTAGTCATAAAAGACAAAAACGATCAAATGTACACTTCTGAAGTTTTGGACGACTCATTTTTAGTAACTGTTATGTTAAACTGTTGTTTTGAGCTCAGTGTTATACCAGTACCTTGTCATTTTTGCGTATGAGTAATAATACTGAAATGTATAAATGTGCGAAAATATTTTGTATTTTTTGTGAGTACCATCGATGCCCTTTAATGTTTTTGATGCCGAAAATTAATGTGATTTTCGTATTCAGCATGTTATATAAAGAAACCGTACAAATTAAAGCGAAACACAACTTTAAAAAAATTTTTACATTGTGTAATGATGTCAGCCTTATCTAGTATCAATAAAAATCTCATTTGCATAGAAAGAAGGCATATTTGTTTTAAAAATGATAATGATTAACTGCATTTGTGTTCTTGTTAAACTGGATCAGTTGTTTTGTGACTCAGCTTTAGATTTTGAAAAAGTTCGCCGAGCCGGTCCCGTCCTGCATCCCAGATCTCTCCGAGCCGGCATCTCCAGAGTTCCCCGAGCCGGCATCTTCAGAGTTCCCGAGCCGGTCCCATCCGGCATCCCAAATCTCTCCGAGCCGGCCGCTCCAGAGTTCCCCGAGCCGGCATCTCCAGAGTTCCCCGAGCCGGCATCTCAAGAGTTCCCCGAGCCGGCATCTCCAGAGTTCCCCGAGCCGGCATCTCCAGAGTTCCCCTAGCCGGCATCTCCAGAGTTCCCCTAGCCGGCATCTCCAGAGTTCCTCCTGGACTCCACTGCGGTGGCCGTCGTGGCCTTGGCGTTAGCTTGCGCCTGGGCGGACACCACATCCCTGGACTTTCCCCAAACAATTTTTTTGGGGGGCAGTGTCGGGACGAGGTGGCTGTCCTGACTGTCCCAGCTTCCCTCAGCACGGCCACGAGGACCGGTGGCTGCAAGCGCCCTCGGTACGCTGTGGTCGTGCTAAGTGTCACCAGCCTCCTCGCCACGACTGCGGAGGCCGTCAACCCCTACACTCCCGGCTTCTCCGTCATGGCCACACCGGCCGTCAACCCCCACACTCCCGGCTCGATCGTCATGGCCACAGTGACCGTCTCCATCCATTGGCTCCATGTGCGGGCGGCACCATCCTGGCTTCCTGTGCGCGTGGCACTACCCTGGCTTCCTGTGGGTGCGGCACCACCCTGGTCCCCTGACCTGCCGGCACCCCCATGGTTGCCCGAGCTCCCGGCACCTCCATGGCTTGTCTGATTCCCGGTGCCGGGAGCACCGTCCTGGAGGCTTCCTGTCCCGTCCGACCTGCACTAGCCTCCAGGACGCCCGCCCCCCCTCCCTGGTTGTTGTTTTCGTAGGCGCGAGGACGCACCTTCTGGGAAGGTACTGTACTGTAGTACTGTAACAATCCTGTCTGGTCCCCAGCCTGTTTTCCCCGTGTTTTCCCCAAGGACTTAATTTCTCCACGCTCCCTCACATGTCCCTCGTCAATTATCCACGCACCTGCCCGTCATTAGACTCATCACCCGGACACTATTTATACTTTGATTGTTCCTTAGTTCTATGTCTTGTCTAAAATGTATCTCGTGTGTGTTTTGCTCTTCCAAAGATCTTTTGTTCCTCATGTTTTCCCTGGTTTTGGATATTATTAAAGGATTATTGTTTGGAATCATCTCGTGTAAATCCATTACAGTGTAATGATTAATTTTTAGTTCAGCTATGCTGAAAATCTATCCACGTTAAAGTGGCTGGGTGGGGGCAACATTGTCTTGCAAAACATGAATGCATTAAAATAGGAGATGGTTTCTGGCTGGGAGAGAGTCTCATTGGCTTGCATTTTTTATGAGAACAGCTGCTTCACTCTCTCTTTTGCTCGCAAGCGGGCTCATTTAATCTTACAATTTATCCCCACAGTCCCACTGACTGAACAGACAGAACAGCAAGAAACTAGAAAAAAAGATTATACATGATAGCAGAAGTGAGATGTTCTTGGTGCAGGATAAAAAGAGTAGGCTTGAAGATCTCCTAGCCAGAAAGAAGTCAGGTCAACAAGAGATTTTGCTTTCTGGCTGCTATTCATCCTCAAATTTACACTTAGGAAGGCAGAGACAGTGAGATTATTTTGCCCATGTTATGTGCATTTAAGGTCCAGTGTGTCATTTTTTCGAGGATCTATTGACAGAAATGCAATATATATACACCACGGGTCCCCTTACATGGAATTCTTATTGAAATTCTTAAAGACGTCATAATTTAATCCAGTCATTTGTTTCTACTTTACTTCTAAATCCGTCTGCACTTCTGTAAATCATCTACTGAGCAACACAAAAGCGCTCTTTCCTAATTAATCAAATAACCCATGCAAATGAAATCAATAACCCTTCACATTACACAATTAAACAATCTGATCATTGATCTTGACATGCTGGAGCCAGCACTGAGCTCTTTTTTTTAATAATTAGAGTGTATTGCTAACCCCATCCCGTCACAAGGGGCGTTCAGCCCAGGATACTGAAACCAGAGAGTTTGAAAATGTATATCTGTGTCGACTACAGGACTGACAGACGGGCCGCAGCACGGCTGTCTCAGCACATCAGCGTGTAACAGGATCAACATAAAACCCATTGGGACGTCTGTCCCATTCGGCCAATTATGGCACTCTGCTGCCAGCATCCGACTGAATAATGTCTGATTCCTGATAAAACTATAAATTACAGCCATATTCTGTGCGTATATGCCGAGAACTACACATCCGAATGTTTTGTGTGATCACACACATACTTGCAAATGCAGGCGCATCATCTTATCTTATCTTATCTTATCTGGTTGCTGAGCGCAGGATCATGCAGACTTGTTGGAGACCCTGAGGTTGTAAAGCATCCTGGTATCATGGCTGGTGGTTTATTAGCATCTCCTGTAGGAGATATTACTCTACCACAGTCATTACACAGCTGCTGATATCAAGACTGATGCACTGAATCACTCGCACTTAATCGAAAAACCAACGTGCCTGCTGTATAGCCGAACTAAGAAAAGGCCATCGTTTTGTAGTTTTTTGCCTTTGTTCTGTTTTTTTGTTGTATTTAGTTCCATTAATATTTTGCTACACAGAATTAAAAATGAAACCTCAATAATAAGTAACCAAACTAACCATCCCAGAGATGAATCATAGTATTTTATGAGAAAAAAGGTAAAATATTGTTCACCTAGAAGGGATAGTGTCATGGTTCTGCTCCATCTTGTCTTGCTTTTCTTGACCTAGTGGCAGAACCATGACAGAACCTCTTGTTTTACGTGGAGAGAGAAGTTTTGGCCCACTTGGCCTTCCACATTCTCTTTCTCTCCGGTGTCGCGTCTCTGTTCCCGCCATTTCGTCTCCTTAATTGCTCGTTATTGGTTTCATGCCCCACGCCTGTTCCCTCTTGATTTGTCCCCTTATTTAATGCCCCTGTGTCCTCTGTCTTGTGCTGGATCATTGTACTGTTATGTTGTGTTTGTGTCATCGTGGTGAGTTCCTGTGCTGTAGTCAGTTTAGTTGATTGTGGTTAATGTCAAGTGTGTTATTATCTTAGTCCTATAGTTAGTCCTTGTTCTTGTTTCCATGTTTTGTTATGTTCCCCCTCGTGGGTCTTTGTTTTGTATTATTATTTTATTAAAAGTCTTGTTTAACCCCTTACCTCCCGTCTGCACTTGGGTCCTCTGTCCATGTATCTCTGTCTCTCACCCGAGAAACGTGACAGGATAGTGCAGTTCATAATTCTGTCATCATTAATTCACCCTCACCCTGTATAACTTTCTTCAAAAATATTTTGAGAAATGTCTCAGTGGTTTTATGTCTAGACAATGGAAGCAATGGGTGTCAATGTTGTTTGGTTACCAACATTATTCAAAATACAGTATCTCACAGAAGTGAGTACACCCCTCACATTTTAGTAATATTTTTATTAGACGACCACTGCCTTGCTAAAGAAGCTGAGGGTAAAGGTGAAGACCTAAATCCTATTGAGCATCTGTGGGGCATCCTCAAACGGAAGGTGGAGGAGCAAAAGGTCTCTAACATCCACCAGCTCCATGATGTTGTCATGGAGGAGTGGAAGAGGACTCCAGTGGCAACCTGTGAAGCTCTGGTGAACTCCATGCCCAAGAGGGTTAAGGCAGTGCTGGAAAATAATGGTGGCCACACAAAATATTGACACTTTGGGCCCAATTTGGACATTTTCACTTAGGGGTGTATTCACTTTTGTTGCCAGCGGTTTAGACATTAATGGCTGTGTGTTGAGTTATTTTGAGGGGAAAGCATATTTACACTGTTATACAAGCTGTACACTCACTACTTTACATTGTAGCAAAGTGTCATTTCTTCAGTGTTGTCACATGAAAAGATATAATAAAATATTTACAAAAATGTGAGGGGTGTACTCACTTCTGTGAGATACTGTATATTCTTTAGTGTGCTGCAGAAGACAGAAAGTCATACAGGTTTGGAATGACATGAGGGTGAGTAAATGAAAAAAAGTTATATTTTTGGGTGAACTATCCCTTTAAATTAAAAGTGTGGGTACAAAACAAAGACTTTTATCAATTGAATATGAGTTTAAAATCAAATATATTTATTGTTTATTGCAAAATGAACAAATGCAATTGTTTAAAAGTTTAGGGGTGTCGATTACTTTAGCTTCATTGGAGATAAGTTTTCCAGGAGTTTGAGGATTCTCGTTTCCATCGTAACAGCAACCAGGACTTTGGGCAAAGAGAATAGATACATACCAAGAGGCGAAACTCAATAGAACGTTCTATTGCAACACCAGCACCCTGCGCCAATGCCATTTTGGGGTGAAAGCGACTTGGCTTTTTGCTTTCGCGATGGCAATATTAGCTGCTTTGTTAACAAAATGAAAATATTAAAGCTGAAATTCAACCTGCATGATAATAAATAAATGATGACAAAAGCCTTGGCTCGATAGAAATCATGTCAGTTATCAAGCGTTTTCACCCCAAAATGGCGGCCGCACTGTTTCCCAAAAAGCACCAGAGTTTCGCCTCTTGGTATCTACTCTTTGCTATGGGCAGTGTAGTTCTTCGCCAGCTGTTATATATTGTTTTCAAATAAAGCTAGAACCACACTGAATTGGCCTCTACAGGAACATAAATTATGGCTTAACAACCTCAAAGCCCATTGTAAATCTGTTTTTAAAGATCTATATTATCATTAAAAATCAATTTCTTTACAGAGACAATGATTGGCATTTTTCTTCAGTTTACCAAACTCCTTTACTCATTTAAATATGTTAAGTGCATCAGTTTAGAACAAGGCCTTCAGGGGATTTGGTGAAAATTGGACATATCACGCTTGTGAGTGGGTGGCTGCGATGTGTAGTCTCATAAGAGCATTCTGCTCTCCCCTGCCTCGTGGCTGGATGGCTGCCCTGGCTGCCGCTGGTGTAAAGGCTCATTTAAAGAGCTCGGCTGGGACGGGACACTGAAGGTCAGTCTGAGAAATGCCTGCAGCAATTTTCCCTCACACATGCTCGCTATTCCCTCTACCATTACCCCTCTCTCGCTCGCTCTCTATTTCTTAGTCTGCTGGTTATAAATCCTCTGGCTATCGGTTGCAGTGCCCCTGCTGGCATTTTCACGAGCTCACGCATGTCTGCAGGCCCTGGGTGCCGTGTCACAGTCTCTGAGCAGCCAGTGCTGTGACAGACAGTGACTGTGTGACTGAGCACACAGACGGCAACCGATGCTCTCTGTATTTATTAGGTCGCAACATTTATGACTATATTTCGTATAAGCCCGACTGTCCTTGAGATACTCCTGTAAAATACAAGTAGGAAGGTTAACTTTGCTATTAGTGGTCTTGTGTAATGAAATTTAAAGGGATAGTTCAGCAAAAATAGAACTTTATGTCATTGGTGGTTCATAGCATGAGATGCTGGCAAGCTTGAGCCCCTGCAAAAAAATCTTGGAGCTAGTTTTTTTCTGGAGGAGGTATTCAGGTGTTCAGAAGTATTAAACCATACTTGCTTTTTTTAGCCTGTTCACATTGGCTGATTATTTGTGATATACTGCATGTGTGTGTGTGTGCGTGCGTGCGTGTGGGAAGGGTAAACCCTATGGTATGGGGACAAAATGTTACCACAAAGATGGCAATATCCAAAATCCTTGACATTTTTTTGTCCCCATGAGGAAACAAACTTATAAATCATACAGAATGAACTTTTTTGAAGATCTAAAAGAGCAGACAGTTGTGTGTGATTGTTAGGGTTAGGGGTAGGGAATATGATATACAGTTTGTACAGTATAAAAACCATTGCGTCTATGGAATGTCCCCATAAAACATGGAAACCCAACATGTGTGTGCGTGTGTGTGTATGCGTGGGAAGGGTAAACCCTATGGTATGGGGACAAAATGTCCCCATAAAGATGGCAATATCCAAAATCCTTGTCCTTGTGGGGACATTTTTTGGTCCCCATGAGGAAACAAGCTTATAAATCATACAGAATTAACTTTTTTGAAAATCTAAAAGAGTAGACAATTGTGTGTGACTTTTAGGGTTAGGGGGTGCAGGGGTAGGGAATATGATATACAGTTTGTACAGTATAAAAACCGTCTATGGAATGCCCCCATAAAACATGTGTGTGTATGTGTGTGTGTGTGCGTGCGTGCGTGCGTGCGTGCGTGCGTGTGTAGTGGTAATTATATAATTATAAATATATAACTATATACGCTAAATCATTTAATATATCTTTGAAAATATATTGAATAATACATTGTTAATATCACTGCTGTCCATCTGAAACCTTGTATCTCCATATTTCGTGATTTTTATTTTGAGCCATAAATCATTATTATAAATCAACCTTTATGTTTGTCACTGGGATTTGCAAATATCTAACCAATAAAAGTATTCAAAAGTGCTTGTCAACTTTGACAACACAGTTGTAATGCTTTAAAAAGTACTTTGTAGTTTTTTTTCCATTTCCTGAAAAACTGCAAATTTAGATGTACGAGGTTTCAGAAGGATGGTGACAATATATTACAATATATTGAATAATACATAAGAAATTGCTGCTTTTCGTATATTGAAAACTATTAGCACTTATAGTTCCAATACATGGAAATATATTATTTAATATACTGCATTATATTTTCCAGTATATTCTCATATATTTTTGTTCCATATGTAAGGCTGAATTAATGACGTTCTTTGTAATTCAACACTTTAAAAACCTAAAACAGTGGCATATTTCAGAATAACAGCTTTCAAATCTCCAAGGCACATTCAGCAGTGTTACCTTTGGAACAGAGCAATAGGAAGCTGGCACTGAGCCTGAGTTCTTGTTACCTTTTCTTGGAGATGGCTGCCAAGCACGCACACAGATGATTATAGAGATGAACAGCTTTAAGCTCCATATTTTACGAGGGGGAGTGGGTGAAGTCTGAAGTATGGAGATGTCCGGGTCACAGTCAAGAGAATCACACAGTAAATGGGTGTAAAGGGATTCATGAAGCTTATTCTGGATAAGGAGGAAGGATTTAACTCATTTCTCTTGATCCCTCCCTGGGATTCTTTCTCAAACACCCTTCAACGGTCAACAACCATGAGTTAAAATGTTAAGGAAACTATTTTAAAGCAACCGTTCATCCCAAAATAAAAATACTTTCATTATGTTTACATTCCAAATGGATGTTTTTATGTACTTGCTCAATAACTGATGTTTGTTTATTTTTAATTTTAAAAAGTTGCGGATTGCACCTTTTTTTTTTAACTCATGCATTTCAAAAGTGGACATGTGTAAATAATGACAGAATTCCTTCCTTTTTGCAGAATTATTTTTTAAGGCAGAGAAAACCTCTTCATAAATAATGTATGCACAGACCATTTTTATGAGGTGTACCTTCCTGCTCATGAGTTGTTGTAAGTGATAATTAGGATGTGCTCTCCTGTGTTCCTGCGGAGCTGTTTTGCACTGTTACCCAAAATAAAATAAGCAAACATTTGTACCAGTTAATGATTCACATCTTCATTCCTCAGAGCATTGCTTCAACTCAACGGACTTCCTTATTTTCCAACCAGAACAGTCTCAGTGCCAACTAGCTTACATCTCACTACTAACATTTTTCAAAGACTCGCTTTCCCCTGACACTCCAACAAGAATGCATAAAGTCGCTCTACTTTCATTCATGTGTTTTGTGTTTTGACCTACTATTCGTTTTTGGTGACGGAAAAAAACAAATCAGCATGTCACGCAAAATAAATAAATAAATAAACAAGGAGATGAGCGAAGGACAAAGAGACGCGTTTGGATGGTGCCGGTTGATGCTGATGAAGTTTAAAGCATGCCTCGCTATTATTAAAACGAAAATAAACCATTTTCAAGTGTAAATTTTACACACCGCTGTGTAGCAACCAGGCAGCATTCTTTGATTTCTTCCGATGGGTAAGTATGTCAGGGGGCCAAAAACTTGAGGGCTCACAAGATTCAAACTCTCGACAAGAAATCAATTCATATGAAAGGACAGCGCGGCTAAAAATAGGAAAACACTAGCAATACAAAGAGTTAATTTGCAAGATTTTGGCGGCACACGGGAGAACCCAAGTTCGTTCACCATCCTGCTTTTGTATTACGAGCTGTCGTACTTCACACCTTCTTTTATCCCTTCAATGCATTTTTGTTGTTTTCCTGCCTTCGGCTGTCAGAATTCAAGCAGAGCGAATCAATCCAACATTTGATGAATCTCAGTCAAAGGCTGATTCATTTCACCGAAAATTATGATATATGATGCTCCTAGTATGACAAGGAAGCTTTAGATAATAAGTGTTGTGTCACACTTCACTGAGTTATGACTAGTATCCAAAATGACTGCTAGACACTGATGGGGCTTTTGGTGTGGGCTGCGCTTGTATGGATTTTAATGAGATCTCGCAGCATGTTTAAATATTTAACAATTCCTGGAGTAGCTCCTCTATCTGCTGTCAGGAACACCCATCGCAATTTCAGCCCAATTTCGAGAAATGCCTGAATGTGGCACGAACGTTCGGCTGATTTTCTTTTGCATCTGTTTGTGTATACAGCATCCTTGTAGGTTTTCATATACGATATATGAATGTAGTTTTCTGCTTTTTTAACAATAGTATGTATTGTCAATGCATACTACATCAATATAAACATGCCCAGATCAAAACGTCTGTACAGGTAAATCTCATTTAACCTGACAAGAACATACACTCTTAAAAATAAAGGTGCTTAAAAGGTTCTTCACAGCGATGCCATAAAATAACCACTTTTGGTTCCAAAGAACCATTCAGTCCAAGGTTCTTTAAAGAACCATATCTTTCATTACATTTTTATAATCTGAAGAACCTTTTTTGCCACAGAGAACCTTTTGCGAAACAGAAAGGTTATTCTGCTGTTAAAGGTTCTTCATGAAACCATTTAGACAAAAATGGTTCTATGGCATCGCTGTGAAGAACCTTTTAAGCACCTTTATTTTTAAGAGTGTTGGTTAGGTCAGTGGTTCTCAAACGTTTTCGTTGTAAGGCCCCCTTTGTCTAGAGTGCATCGCTTTGCGGCTCCCCAAATAAAGACTTATAATCTTAAATTTAACATTTTTATTTAAACAAAAACATATTCGGTTATACAATGCTGAAACATCAATTCTTTTGTCTGGTGGTCTTATTTTTCTGATGTTTGATTGCATAAAATCTATGATCAATTTCTATATTTCATAAAATGCCACAAAATCTGTGGCCCCCCGGATCCATCTCGGGGCCCCCAGTTTGATAACTACTGGGTTAGGTTGTCCTGGTTTAGCGCGAGTATGTCTTTTTCTACTAAAATGTTGTTCCAGGGTCAACAGTTTTTACCCCAAGAATATTTCTCACTTGGCAAAATCAGTTCGATCTATAGAGTAGCTAGATTCTGTCTTACACGACTCCCTCTATGGTCACTTCTTCCTCACTCCATTCTGTAGGCCCTTCAGTTGGTAGACCTCCAGAGAAGGAGAGTGTCGGTGCCAAGTCTCTGCACCAACCCTAACCCTTCACCATGCTTCACTCATTATTCATGTTCATAGGGACAGCTTTCATTTGATCTATTACTTTGGCGGGGGGACCACAGATTGCATGCTGTGCAGCTCCATCCCCGCCGGATCTTTAATTATTGCAGAGAGGGTTTTCTCTATCTTGTTCTTTGTTGTGCTAATGAAATATTGAAGTGGCCGATGTAGATTGCGTGGGGCAGCTAGGGAAAAGGGTGGCTTACCTTTCCCCTCTGCATATAGACCTTCTGAACTCTGACCTGTTTTTCCATAGGCTTTTTCAAATGCAAATAGGATTTAATGTTTATTTAAGGAGTGACGGGTCAATGCATTCGGCTTTGTTTTAATTTTTGATTACTGTAGAGATGGAAGCGTTCTACGTTTGCTTTGGGCAGAGGAGTCTGCTAAATGAGTAGATTTAAATATAAACTTTTCCATAAATACTTTAGGCATACAGTATATGAAAAATGAAGGTTGCAATTTAGTTTTGCTTGTATGGTTTTAAATATGTGCATGAAGTATGTTTTATTAAAGTTTATTCAAACTTGCTGTCTTATAACACACTTTCTATATAATGAATAATTTATTCACACTGGGTCCCATGTCGTGAAGCATATTTGATACTTAGTGTCTAAAAGAAACAAACCCAAAGGTTTTCACACTTCCATTCTATATCATATTACTGTAGTACCCCATACAGAAGACTATTATACAGCTCACTTACTTTACATTTAGCGCACAGTCAGTAATTTAAAAGTACATTTTAAATGATCTGATGGAACCTAGTTCATAAAAACCCACTCTCAAAATCAACTGAATATATAAAGCAACTCCCTCAGAGAGCAACAGCAAAATAAATGGAAAATTGATCAATCTGATTGTCTAACCATTGGGGATCCATGTGGGCGAAAAATCTCAGAAATGTATCTTAAACCCGTTAAATCGTAGAAATATCAAAGACACTGCTTTTTATGCCTTGGGTGGATTGCAAGGCATTAAAATGAACCCCTGACAATCTTATATGGAAAATATGCTGTTAAATGTTTAAAAAATAAACATATAACAGCATCTGCAGTCTGAATCTCAATAATTGGATGAAGGGAGTGTGTAATTGCACAGTGGTGTGGAAAGCCATCTGACAGTGATCTACTGGAGACCATTAATTGCCATATGAATTTACCCCAGTCTCTTCTTCCCACTGCTGAGGCATCAGGGTGTGGGAGACGGGTCATTCTGTCTTTCCCGACCCACATCCTCACTGAGCTCATAATTACTAAAACCTTTAATTAATCTTGCTATCACTGGGTAAATGCAGCGCTTACCATGTAAATGAATTACGGGATAAGTGTGGCATTGTTAGCATGTGTCCACGTGTGGATCGATGGGTGGGGGTTAATGCTGCCGTTTGTGAGGAGGTGCTTGATGTGTTGGTCAATGGATTTTGTATAATTAAAGGAAGAGTTTACCCAAAAGTAAAAATTTACATCAATATTTGCTCCCTCTCATGTTGTTTCAAATGTGTATGTGGGCAAGTCCATGTAATTGTGATCCCTACAATGAAAAATCAAGTTTTACCAAAGGTTTTTTATCATATACAGTAGATAGGTCATATGTCAAATTTGGTGGTTTAAATGTCCACGTGAGGTCTCTCGTAGTTTTTAAAGCGTTTTTTGGTTGGGGGGGTTTTTCAGCATAGTTTTCTTAGTCAGTAATTGTCACATCCATAACAGAACTGTCACATCCATAATGGTCCAGATTCTTAAAAAACTCCATTTGTTGGTATTATTGCTTCTGGTTTGCACATTTTAATTCACAAAAATCCTATGTTGTCTCTCAAAAACAGCTCTCCTTTTTTGTCACATACTTAACACATCAATTTTCCCCTTATTTACTGTAAAATAGCAAACATAGACTGATATTTTTCTGATGTCTGGACTGGAATTTATTTTTCAAGTTTTGACTGAAAATGTCACATCCATGATGCTGGAATTGTCATGGTGCCCAAAAGAAGAAAAATCTTTAGCCGTATTAAAATACAATAAGAGTTCACAGTGAACACAAGCGGTCAAACTCCACAAAAGAAAACAACGTTCCTCAAGTTTTGTAAGGCAACACCATAACTTTGTGAAAGGAACACACTGAAATGTAAGTGAAATTGAGTTTGAAGCAATGAAATTTAACTGAACTCAGTTTTCAGATTTAACGATTTTCTTTTAATATTAAAAAGATTGTATTAAATAAACTCCTTGTAGGGAGACAGATGATTAAACACCACTAGAAAGTAAATCAAAGTGTCAAAACAAAAACCGAGATTGTATTTGTAAACAAAATAATAAAATTGCATCATTTCAGACAGTATAATAGACAGAATCGGGTATTAGGGCCCCTAAACTGAATATAAAGGTATATTGTCCTTTTGGTATTTCTTTGTCACTCTTAATGAATGATCAGAGTCAGCATCCAAAAGAAACAACCACAAATCAAACAAACTTAAAATTGCCTGGATCAGATCTATTGCTTTTAATATCCTCATAAAGTCCCCTGCTTCCATCTTCTACAGGGGTGAACACAGAGCTGACCAACAATGAGTTCTTGTGTTTAAATCTAATTGAGGTGATTGATGAATTCTCAAACCTCTTTAGTTGAGTTCCTGTGTTTCAGTGGGAATAATTCAGAGTGAGGAAAGTGGACGCTTTGACCCGGCGTATGAGTGCTGACATCGAGCTACAGCACCCGCAATATCTTTCCCTCTCGTGTCATCACTAAAGCTCTGTGGGACAGGGAATATGTTGTGACGTCCAGATACGAGGCCTAAAATATATGCTGGCTGCTTGCCATCAGCCTCTCTTTCAATCAACAGGCTCAGCTGACTGAGACTTACAGTGGGACCGATGAAAGAGAGGATTGAGAGAGGATGAAATCGTGACACTACACTACCATCTAGTGGTTTCAGAGAGATTGCATTGCTTGTAGTCTGATCTGTTAAAGAGCTGAGTATTTACAAGTGACATTTGTTCCTAATTAACCGCAGCACTTGTTGTAGCACTTCTTGTGGAGAGGGGCTTGCGTCCACGCTGAGGCAGGAAGGATTCTGGATTCTCTTGTAAGCTTCCTCCACTCTGAAATCAAGAAGCAATTTTGACATTTAATTTCTGATGCCAATACGTTAAAACGTAATGATAAAAACAAAGAGAAAAAACAAGATGTTCTCTCTGAATCTGAATATGCCTGACAACCCAATTTATGCTGGAAATTTGAAACAATTAATAAGCATACATATCAGTATATGTAAAATAATTTTTCTATTAGACAACAATACTTAATGTCAATTTGCATCTTCAGTAAATGTTATTTAGACAGGATATTCAGATATAAGCAATAATAACAAAAACGCTATTAAGAATCTTTTTTTTCAGTAGTACTAGTATTGGTGGACTCTCAATAGAGGGACATTTTTTACTTCTCAATGAATCAAATTTGAATACGCCCCTGAGTGAACAATGAGTCATCAATATTACGGTCCGTTTTTCCAGAAAAGCAAAGCTGTCTCCTAGGAAAAAGTAATGATTTGACGAGATGGCAATGTTGTATGAATTATTAAGATACAAAATACATAAAGTATGATTTTTTAAAAAGCAAGCATGAAGGTCCACCCCTTAACACAACCATCATTGGAGCAAAATCACATCATACGAAAACATTGATATTGTACAGCGAATGATATCGTACGAATTCATAAAACAGCCACCAATTCGCTAAAACTTAAAATAGCTACAAATTATGCTATTGTGTTGGTTCTTTTTATAGCATATGTATTGAGAAATCCTGTTTTATTTTACTTTTATTATTATTGTTCCATTTATGTACAGTAGGTAGAGACAGATACAATTTATATAGATAAATCTGAAACATCCAATTCAAGTATCATAGCTTTATTAGCTAAAGCTAATTTGCGACACTCATCCCTGGAAGGACTTTACTTTTATATGTATATGAAAATGAAATAAAACAAATAGAAAACCTAAACATGGATACAGGTTTGTTGCTGAATTAGCTTTGTAAGGTTTTTTTATATTAAAAATTGCAACAGATTTGAGATAATCTGTTAATAAATTCCAAAATTTGTTCCAAAAATTCTAGTTCCTTATCATAAGGCAATAGACTCGATGCACGGTCACTTCCGCGTTTACGCTCAGGGTGCAAGAAAACATCCGCTGCCCCAACGGAAGCCATTCGTCTCTACCTAGAGCTGTGAACATGACAGAGCAGAAGATGAATATTTGTACTCGCTGCTTACACAAAGTTCGCCGGATTACAATAAACAATGTTTGTCAGCATTGTGAGACTGTCAGCTGCCCCCCTATCAAGTAAAATGGAGAAGTACTCTAAACTATACGTTTAAAAATACATGGACAGCTTGGATGCTATTGCTATTAGCATCTAGCACGTAACGTTAAGGCTGGATAACACTGAATGACATCATCTTTACACCGAGTTTATCAATGATTTTCAGCACTTAAATACGTTTACCTTAAACAACAAATTTGTATGTATCTGACCAGATATCAATAACACATTTCCCGGTAAGACACATTTGTTTACAACTGTCATATGGCTCTGATATGCAGGTTTGCTGTAAAGAAACTGACATCGTTACATAATTCACCTTAAGTTGAGGACAGTAACTTAAATGTTGATGTTTTTTAATAAATGTTAACGCTCTCACTTACCTCCCATTATTATGTTACGAGTGTGACTTTAAATCATTAATACTAGGCTATATGTATTTTCTCAGCTCCCAGTCAGAAGCAGATGACAGGAGATCAGCGAGAGGACAACATGTTTCAGAGTTATTATGAACTCAGAGAAGACACAAAGTTTAGGAGCAGGACACGCCAAAGGATAGCTGTGACCTCAAGCTTCAAGTTATTGTTTACATTTTGTGTAGTTTTCCAAGGATCACAAAGTCGTACTGTTAACCACAAGAAATATGAGAAATGGTTAAGAGGGATAACATGACAAGAACAGGGACATCTTTTGAAATAGCATTTTTACTGTGTATTGTGAGAATTTCATATAGACCATTAAATTTAATCATTTTAAATATGAAATTATTTTACTTTACAATATTCCAATATAAAACCTTATTTAAATCAAAAGCATTTGTTTGAAGTATTTAATAGTTTTTGTATTTGCATTTTACCTGACAATTTCTGTGTATCAGTTATTATTTTCAGATTCGCTTAATAAGATTTGGTGTTATAATCCCACTATTTCAGCACAGTTGAATTGCCCAATAGGACATGTCCCACGCCTTATGCATGAGAGGGGGAAGCAGTCAAGAATGTGAATAGAGGAAAGGAGGTCTGAGGTTTCACTGGGTTCATCGGTGTTAGATGATTATAGAAATGGGAAGTTTTTGAGGGAAGTTTTTGTTTGTCTTTTTGAAAAGTCCCTTTGTTAGTATTTGTTCCCCCATCGTGGGTTTTTGTTTTATAATTTAATAGAAGTTTTGTGTTAACCCCTTCCTTGCTGTCTGCATCTGGGTTCTTCCCCCACAAACCGTGACAGACACAGCCATGCCTGAAGGAAGCTCGACCCACAAGTTTTGTATTATACAGTAGCACCCGTAACATGTTTAATATATAGTATTTTAACAATACGATGTATTTCACTAATCTATATTACACGTTAATTCCCCCAAAAACAAGCGCTGGTAAAGCACATTTGCTATGGGTGAATACCACCCGGAAGCTTTTCCACCTCCTGAGATTTTACGGAAATATGTAGGCAGCACTCCGTGCATCCATTCTATTAGGGTTGGTATGTGTTTTACAAAATTAAACCCTCAATTTAATTACAATTTATTTTATTAATTTTATTTGAACTTGAAAGCCACAAGTTTAACCTACTTCAGTCGAAAGAGTTGATTGACCTCCAGCTCATTCTCCTCAATGGTCTTGTCCTGTCCCCTGTCCCTCAATCTTCTCATTCTTTCTTCTGGATTGACATTAAGCAGCAGCACCAGGTTTGGTCGGAGCAGGTCTTCTGGCCACTGGTAGAGCTCCGAGTCTGGTCTGGGGAGATTTTCCAACCTCCCGCTGACAGCTGTGGCTATAGCATACGCTGCTGTGCTGTGCCAATACCTATCAGAGATCGATCAGAGACCAGTCTGTCTAGGGTTCAACTTTACATTCTGTACTTTTCTTATTCACTATACTGCCAGGATTAACAATTTATGATGCCATTTTCTTCTGAATTGTTTTAAAGTCATGTCACTCTGCATTTTGGGCTCTAAACTTGGACTGCTAGACAAAGTTTTCACAAATCCTGCATTAATACAGACATCTGCTACATGCTTCAATGTGTTGTATCGTACACATCAGAATCATGGGAGTGTATTTGTGGCTCTACCTGTCCACTATGACGGGGGCTTTCAAAGATTCTTTTCCCATCTGAGCCGCAGTGATGTAATTCCCAAGAGCATAAAAGGCCCTGCGGATGACGGGTGGTTCTGAGTCAAAGCGCTGTCTGAAAGGAGCCAGGCACTGGGGAGGAGATTTCAGCAGAGTGGCATTCAGAGACTCCCGTAGGGCTTCTGTGAGAGTAGTTTTACCTGGTGTGCGAAGAAATCGGGAGAAGATGGAGTGAAGTCATTCAATAAACTATATGGCAGTGTTATAGTTGGACGGGATTTTGTTGGAAAAACAAATTCAACAGTGTAGTAACAGTGACTGACAGTACAACTTTTTGTACTGTATGGATACTACACCTACTTAAGCAGGGTTTTTCCTGCATAGAGAAATTGGAGGCGGCCGCCTCCGTCAAATGTTGTGCCGCCTCAGGCTCTCGCCAAAATTATGTTGTGAGTCTTCACAAGAAATGCTGCGTGCATTTAACAGACTGTCATTTGTCAGTATGAACGCACATTGCGTTCAGAACGACTCGCACACTAATGACTCATTTGAACCGATTCATTTAAACTATTGAACTTTTCAGTCACTAGCGAATATAAGAGATCCCATTTAAAGTGAACCACAGAGAATGCAAAATGTGAATGAGCTTTGCTCATTTAGAAAGACTGGTTAATTCAGTTGGCTATTGTGGGCTGAAAAGTTAGTTGAAAATGATAAAAAAGCTTTATTTGATTAAAAATTTTTATGTTTGGTTGAATAAAAGTAATGTTTTATATAACTTAATAATTGTCATTTTTATCTAATTTTATTAGAACTTTTAATATGTCAAACTCAAAGTCACTTTGGTTAAGCCACTTAAAGGTACAGTAGGCCTACGTGTGTGTGTGTACAAGATCAGGATGGCACCACCTCCGCCTCATTTTGAGCCAGGAAAAACCCTGTTAAGATACTATACCTGTATGCTGCGGAATTAATAGTGTATTAAATAAAGTAGTATTTCCCAATCCCAGTCCTCGAGGCATCTAAAATATTCTGGGAGGGGTGCCCCGAGGACTGGGTTTGGGAAACATTGATATAAGGTATGGTATGTTAGTGTGGCGAACATGCTGCTGTCTCTGTATTAACCTGAAGCATCCAGTCCCTCAATCACAATGACAGGAAAACCAACACCTCCGCATGACTCCACTTGTTCATCCACAAGCTGCAGCACAGCCTTTGACTCGGGGACAATGTCGCTACACTGAGATGGGCATAAAAAATATGCGTTCTCTTGGATCAGTTTGCTTTCGTCCATTCATTTCATGACTAAATAATTCACCACCAATGCAACAGTAATTGAATAGTGTAACAGTATAATCAGCATAAAACAATATGAAGTTGCTTATGGTAGTTGACACAAAATGTGACCATTAAAGTGATAGTTCACCCAAAAATGAAAATTCTGTCATCATTTACTCACCCTCTTGTCGATACAAACCTTTATGACTTTCTTTCTTCCGCAGAAAAGAAGATATTTTGAAGAAATCTGGTAACCGAACAGCACTGGCCCCCATTCACTTCTATTGTATGGACACAAAACCAATGCAAGTGCACGGGGGCCAGTTAACAACATTCTCTAAAATATCTTCTTTTGTGTTCTGCAGAATAGAGGAAGTCATGCAGGTTTGCAACAATACAAAAAAGTATGTACAAAAATGGCTAAATTTACCATAATAAACCTTACCAAAAAGATCTATATTTAAGGTACCTAGTGACTAATAATCTACCTCCTGAAGAACCATGTAGGCTTCATCCCTAGAGTAGAAGACATCGGAGCTCCTAATGTCGAGTGTGGATGGGTGATATAGTGGTGTTGATGCGGGTGTGACGTACTGTCTCTCCGCCTTCTCCGTTTGATTGACAGGTGACCACAACTCCTGCCAGCAGTACTGACCGTCGCGTTTGTATGAAAACACACATACAGATTCATTCTGACGAAACGTCTTTAATATCTCCTCTGAAATGCCTGGGGTGGATTTGTCCCGTATACAAAATCCCTTAACGACGCTGTTTTTGACATCCGGAATGAAAGAACACGTCTCCAAGACGTCGCAATCTCGTGCAATTTTTTTAGACAGTTTGGTTTTTATTTCTGCATGAGTTTGCGCTTTCTGGATTCTGTTATCGCTGTCGATGTAGAGCGAGAATATTTTCCCATCACCGAAAAAACGCTGATAATCATGATGTAGGATATGTGGTTTCGCGCTTAATGTAAAGTAAAGAGGTTCGGTGCGCAAATCAAACTCCACCGCAAATACACGAGAACACATCTGTCCACAGCGAAACATTGCCCTAGATAGCATCGTGCACCCTACTACGTTAGGCATTATATAGACAGTCAGCCTTCTTAAAATAAAGCACGGTGTTTACAGGGAAACATTCAAATAGAGCGGCGTGTTTACAGAGAAACGAAACTAGACGGGAAAACGAAACTAGGAGAGCCAGTAGTACACTTACGTAACTCCAAACGTGCGGTGACTGGAAAACTATAAGGGCTGGGTACCTTCGTATCACTCACTACGGCGTTCTTAAGAATATATCGCTACCACTCTTAAGGTACAACTTAAGAATGACCTAGCATTAAGAAGGTTTCGGGAAACCCAGCCAAGATCTAGTTTACAATGAATTTACGATAATGGTTAAGGTCACATTTAACCATTCAGTTTTCATTCCAATAGGCTACATTTTAAACAAGTTTAAATACGTTTACAAGTTTTATTTTCTGTTTTATAAAAATAGCCATTATTAACCAATAGGTATAGCCAACTACGTCATGTAAATTAGCCTACTGTGTTTGGCAACCTGACCCAGAAACTAATAAAATATTTAGTCATATTAAATGCATGTATTTATTCGTTGTTATTTTTATTCATTATACTTTATTATTTATTACTTTATTTAAAGAGTGTTAAAACATGTATTCGTGTATATTGATTATTGTGTGCTTAGTCTAATGAGGCTGTTAACAGGAGAAACATAACACTTGTTTATCCCTGATCAGCTGTTTGTGTTTCGTTTTCCACTCCATCCGAATAAGAAAAGAAACCGATCAGAACTGCAGAGCTCTCAGTATAAAAGGCAAGCAGGAACTCTTCGTGCATCACAGCCCAAACTATCATCATGATCACATCAAGCCAACTTTGGCCGACTTTTGCAGCAATGCTGATGAAGATCCGCAGCATCATTTCGACCCTGTGGGTATCTGTCTTGACGCTGGTATCTGGATCACGGGCGCAGAAAACACTTGTTGCTTCCAGGACAAGTCCTCCCAAAACTCACTCCAAGGAGCAGAAGGAGATATCTGATTCTCAGCTGACCACTCCAAGTAGTGTAAACTACCATTTTACCCGGCAATGCAATTACAAATGCGGCTTTTGCTTCCACACCGCAAAGACCTCGTTCGTCTTGCCTATTGACGACGCAAAGAGAGGCTTGCGACGTCTGAAAGAAGCAGGTAACGTCACATTTCAGCTTTTGAAGTTGATGAGCATGTTTTCATCTTCTGCTTTTTAATATTGTCAATTGGCTGTTTTAGGGATGGAAAAGATCAATTTCTCAGGTGGGGAGCCCTTCGTGCACCAGAGGGGAGATTTCCTGGGACTGCTGGTGAAATACTGCAAAGAGGAATTGAAACTGCCGAGCGTCAGTATTGTTAGTAATGGCAGTTTGATAAAGGAAACCTGGTTTCAGAAATACGGTAAGGCGTGTGAGAATCATTCATAACCAGCAGAGGGCAGCACGTGTTCATTGATTTACAACAAATAGTTAGCCTAATAAAAATCCTAGTATTAGAAAACGGGATCTATGTCTATTGCATTTGTATAATTTGTATACAAATATACATCTAACAATTCAGTTTATTCCTTTTCTTTTTGCTTAATTTTACAATCATCTTCTACAGGTGACTGTTTGGACATTCTGGCTATTTCTTGTGACAGCTTCAATGAAGAAACCAATAAAGCCATAGGTCGAAGTCAGGGAAGGAAAAGTCATTTGGACAACCTACATAAAGTACGTAACTGGTGCCGGGAGTATAAGGTGGCGTTCAAGATCAACTCAGTTGTCAACACCTTCAATGTAGAGGAGGACATGAGAGAACGCATCAGTGTTCTAAACCCAGTGCGCTGGAAGGTAAAATGACTTAGTTAATTACAGCCCAAAAATGACCCATTAACTCTTTTATTTACTAAAGAGCATTGGTTTATCAATGTCGGGGTTATGAGTTCAATTCCATATGATTGCACATAATAATATGATGCAAAGCCTGAATGCATTGTCACTTTGGATAAAAGCATCTGCCAAATGCGTAAATGTGAATGTATTGTAATGCACACAGGTCTTCCAGTGTCTGCTAATTGAAGGGGAAAATGTAGGGGAGAACAGCCTCCGTGAAGCAGAGAAATTTGTCATCAGCGATCAGCAATTCCAAGACTTTCTGGACCGCCACAAGAGCATTAAATGTCTGGTTCCGGAGTCTAATCAAAAGGTAATGTTGATGAACCGAGCCTATATTTTGTGTTGTATATTTTTACGATTTGGGAACTAACGTGGTTTCAATTTACCAGCAATACAACAAACAAACATACAGTTTCATATCATGTCATGTCATATCATCATATCATGGATAAAACCGTCTGCTAAATGCATAAATGTATCATTACCAAAGCCTTTATACTTCCAATTGCCATGCATTACCAATTGAACTGAAATGAAAGTGTACAACTCTATTCTGAGATGGCAACCCGAGACTAATAATAAAGACAATATACAGTAAATCATTCTACTGCTTTGAATAATAATTGTTTATTTATTTGTCTATTTTCTATTACAGATGAAAGACTCCTACCTGATTCTCGATGAATATGTAAGTGATATTTTCTTATCAGCAACTATTACTCTGTAAAGGATTTTATATTAGATTATGCTATCATTAGTGTCTGCTGTGAATGATTTCTTTATTTGATTACGCTATTATCGAACTGTAAACGATTCCTTTGGATTATGTCATCATATCAGTAGCACATAAATCGTGGATAGAAATATAATAAGGCCCCCAGTAATTTAGCCCATATTTTCTTTAATTTGGGCTTCAAATTACTGTTTTTTTTCATAGATAATCTTTTTTCTCTTAATAATCAGTAATCACACTGTCTTTGTTATATAGTCAGAATGAGTCATGAATTGACTTTTTTATCTGATGCTGCAGATGCGTTTCCTGGATTGTCGAGAGGGCAGAAAAGATCCCTCAAAATCCATTCTGGATGTTGGTGTGGAAGAGGCCATAAAGTTTAGTGGTTTTGATGAGAAAATGTTCCGCATAAGAGGAGGAAAATATGTATGGAGCAAAGCAGACATGAAACTGGATTGGTGACCCTTCCTATAAAATACAAAATTTTCTCCTTGTGACTATGAATATTTTATTTAATGTGATTTGTTAAAAATAAACTCCATATACATGGTTCCGTAAAGAACCTTTACCATCTGAAGAACCTTTTTGTTTCACAAAAGGTTCTTTGTGGCAAAAAAAAGGTTCTTCAGATTATAAAAGGTAGGAAAGAGATTGTTCTTTATAGAACCTTTCACTGAAGGTTTCTTTGTGGAACCAAAAATGGTTCTCTATAACATTGCTGTGAAGAACCTTTTAACCTCTTTATTTTTAAGAGTGTATGGTGGTTAACTGTTGCATGAACATTGCATTAAATTATATTAGTTCAAACTCTACTCACAGTCACATGTACATAGGCTACTGCATTAAAATATAAAAAAATGATATATATACTGTATATATACATTTTTTTAAATTTAAGGCTTATTCATTTGTAATATACAATCAAGCATATTTTTGTATTTGTTTGTACTGTATTTTTTTAATGTATGCAGTTCATTATGTTATTCAGCTTTATGTGAAGCTTTTTTGATGTGCACTTTATTTTTAAAGTACATTTGTATGTACTTTGTCATAGGAAGAAGCATTAAGATAAGTAAGAAGAATGTATGTATTATTATTGCGTTAATAAATGTAATTAAATCTCAGCCTAGTTTGAAACAGGGTTTTATTTATTTGACTTATTTGCTATTTAGAAAATAAATACTTTTGTTGATAACATCTTTTAGGTTGTAATAATGTTATTATAATTGTATATATAGCTCTAAGAGTGTCAGGGTTCTGGTAGACGGAGAGCACACCACGGAGGTAGATAAGAAAAAAGGAGTTTATTTAAAAAACAGGAAAATCCAAAAACAGGTGAGTATTTCAAAAAACAGGTATATCCAAAAGCAGGTAAGTATTTCCAAAACAGGTATATCCAAAAGCAGGTATGTATTTCAAAAACAGGTAAGTATTTCCAAAACAGGTATATCCAAAAACAGGTATGTATTTCAAAAACAGGTAAGTATTTCCAAAACAGGTATATCCAAAAGCAGGTATGTATTTCAAAAACAGGTAAGTATTTCCAAAACAGGTATATCCAAAATCAGGTATGTATTTCAAAAACAGGTAAGTATTTCCAAAACAGGTATATCCAAAAACAGGTATGCATTTCAAAAACAGGTATATCCAAAAAAAAACAGGTAAGTATTCAAAAACAGGAATATCCAAAAACAGGTATACTTATCGGGGTAAAGAATTGCAGTGAAGACAACAAGACTGAACATGGAAGAACAACAAGGTGCAAACTTAAATAGAGTCCTGATGATGTGATGCAGGTGTGGACTAATCAAAAATGGTGGATGTGCGGTCGGTGCATGCTGGGAAACTGAGTTCAGAACTCCGGGGAAAGGGAACGGGTGAAGCGAGCTGACGGTGACGACATGGGGGGCGTGGCCGGTGGTGCTGAAACCGTTACAAAGAGCATAGAAAGTTACACTGGTATTAACAATAACCATGAGTATCGATACCGTGTAAATACTACACATATGATAACATTGTAAATAATTTAGCCCTTGTTTAAAGTTTTGCCTTAAGAGCCACAATAGTTACAAACTCTCTCTCTCGCCACACTCATATTTTGAGTGTAAATCAGTGACCAAAAAAAGAGAAAGCACAAAATAAATAAATAAATTTAGATTTTCATTCAATAATTTTTCCAACCGTATTGTTTTTTCTTTGTTAAATCAATAAATATTGATTGTTTTTTATTGAAATGGTTGTTGGTGTGGTGTTCGTAGTGGATGCAATGTAGATAACACGTTTACTTGAGTGTCTCAAATGTACCCAACAGAGGGCGCTAGTGTTCATCTTTCGCTTCTGAGAGACACACATACATACACAGATATACAGAGACGCACTGTCCTTAAGCACAGCACTAGGAAATGCTCAGACTAATGGCGTCTTCACAACGCGTCGGACGGATCAGTTGATTCTTATTTGTACCTGGAAAACTACATAAAGACATAAGGTAAAATACTCCTGCGGTTAATCTGTTTTCAATGTATCTGTCTGACACTACGCTCTTGTATTCACAGCATTCTGGATACACTATGACTTTCAGTAATGAAAAAATGTGTGCAGCGTTCGTCCTTTTAAATAAAGCAGTATGTTTATGTCAGCCAGCTCAAAATGTAATCAAATCTCTATTTCATTTGCCAATGCTTTGTTGGCTACATTGAGGTAAAACGGCGAACTCTATACTTTCTTTCTTCCTGGATGTGGTGCTCTGATCAGATAGATTTGTTTACCCGAGGTCTAAAATGGATGTTTACTATTATTATTTTATACAGGTTACTTTCTCATTCGGATAAAGGCTGTAGTCTGGAAACCTTGTGAGCTGCTTGCCTGCTCTAGCTACTAATTGTAAGCATTATAGGCGCGTGCAACGTTGTGAACATCATAATGTACAAAAATGTTGCACGCGCTTGTTATGGCCAGAAATGCTGCCTACTGTACCGTAGGCAAGCAGCACCCACGGTTTTGATTGCACGACCCGTGGCCTCCGGAGCACGCGGTTTATTGGTTTGCATTTAATAATTTGCACATGCAATTCATATTTATTACAAAAGCGCTGTCTACAATTTTGCATTGTCGCAAAGTAGCTTATCAGAAAATACATTTTAGCACAAACAGTACAAGAGAAAAAGGAGTATAGAAATGGAAATGATATAAAATATGAAAATGATAAAGTACATGAAACATTTGCAATAAATTACCAGTTGTTAATACCGATATGTACCAGTTTGACAGCCTGCGATCATCCCATGAAAACAGTGTTTTACATGCTTTTAGATTGAGTAATGAAGGGATGAAGTGATCTTCCATGGGTTGTCAAAAAGAGCTTGTTGTCTTCTTCAGTGATCCAGGCCGTAGAGATTCTCTGTTTGTGTAAATATACAATGTAATAGTTCTGAGGACATCATTTTCGCTGGATTTGTTTTTTAGGGATGTATGAATTGTTTTCCTGACCAACAGACATACAGTGCTTAAAAATGGTGTATTGATGTAGTTGACTCTTTTTAGCCTCAAAATGTATGAATAGACCCTGACTCTCAGCACCAATGACCAATTTTAGTTATGAAATAAAGGGCATTGCGATGTGTGTGTTTCTTATTGATACATACAGTTCAGGTGGTGTTACCTCAAAAAAGTCATTTGTGGTCAACTTGTAATGTGATGTAAAGGAAGTTCGTTTATCTTAGAGTGATATTTACAGTCAGTGTCAAAGAAAATATCTAGTTTGCTGAAAGCCACTGTTTTAGTGTACTTGCTCTGCTATTTACTCAACACTCGGCATTCATAGGATCGATGCTTATGTACAGTTTGTACAGTATCAATAATGCTGGCTCCAAATTTTAATTTGGATGAGCTAGCATTATGTGACACTTTAAACAGTCATTATTTAAAAAAAAAACTTAAGGTTATCTATACAGGTTCCTACTTTTAAGAAGGGTTTATACTTGTGATTACAGCATTTGGTTACATAGTTATTTCAACCCACCATTGGGTCAAAAATGGACAAACCCAGCCATTGGGTTATAAATTAACCCATGCTGGGTTGTTTCAAATTAAATTCTGGGTTGTTTTAACAGAATATTGGGTAAAACATAACCATATTCTGGGTTATCTTAACCCAGCCGTTAGGTTTGTCCATATTTGACCCAACGGTGGGTTGAAATAACCCAGCATTTTTTTAGAGTATAGGGCGTCTGATAAGTGTTATCTACGGTTAAATTTGACTGTGTAATCAATGCATTTGAAGCATTATCATCAAAAATCATATGCATTTTCATCCATCTTCTGTAAAATGCCAAGTCCTCTTGTTCATTTTAGCTTTCACAGTCAGGAGAACAGAACCCTGCACTCATACTCTCTCACCTTATATGTGGTAAGGTGCATGGGATCGCTCTATACTAACACAATAACATTAATGGCCTGTGTGTTATGTAATTTCACAGGAGAAATTATACATTTTACAGAGATTAGATAAATGTCTTAGTCATAACAAACAGAAAGACACACCCAAATGAGGCAATTCACTGATTTTCCAGACCATAAAAAGGCGACAGTCACAGTGATTTTATTTTAGAAAGATAAGTCATCATGGTTTGTGGGTTGTGGTCATCCAGCTGCACTGGCAGCATTTAAATTAGGGCTGAACGATTAATCGAAATCGAATCGCAATCGCGATGTGAGATGTTGCGATTTGCTAATCGCAAGAGGCTGCGATGTGGAAGCGATGTGAAATATAGGAAACGCGTCTGTTCCAAGCCCGCTTTGAGTGGCATTCTTGCTAACCAACAGAGTGAGCGCACCTCCGTTATGCCTAATCAAAAAGAAAAAAAAAACAGAAAGAGGGAGAGAGAGAGAGTGTGTTATTATGGCATCTGCAGAGTCAGATCGATCATATTAGGCAAATAAATACTAAAGAACCATCCAATTCAGGAGACCGCACACACAGCCTGTGTTATACTCGCTCTCTTCCCCGCGTTGCGCGTCTTGCGGACGAGCCGTTTAAACTTGACGCGCACACATAGCTCGTTTCATACTCGCTCGTCTCGCGGACGAGACGTTTAAACTTGATGCAGAAAGAACTCACACGGACATTCGAATTGGACAGAAATACATTATTGCAAGGCTAGCAATGATTCACAACACTGGCAACTATAGTTATAGTTATATAAAATACAAATACTAGTGGAAGGCATAACTAAAACTTTACGTATTTTCTGTCATTGTAACGTGCAAAACAATTACGACAACGGTTAAACAGTAAACGGAAAAGCCTACCTTACAATTGTTGCTTCCACAATATCGAGGTCTGAGTTTAACGATGACAACAAAAAACGACAACAGTCATTAAAAGTTGTCTTACACTGTACCAAAATTCTACGAGCCATGTTGGTCATACAGGTGCTACATATTTGCGCTGTAGTGTTAATGAAACCTAGCAGAAAATGTAACACGGACCTTTTACGTAGTTGCACAGGCTCAACCTGTGTGTGTTTCCTGGAGAATATTGAAGTTCAGTAAAAGAACTGGGTCTTACAGTGGATAAAAATTTAAAATTAAGATGGAATGATAACAATGGATAATATTTCTGAGGCACAACGCACCTGCAGAAAGAAACATTATAGCCTATGTCATACAGTCTCATTATGGCAACCTGAGTGGGAGGAGCCAAAGCACCACAGCAAAAAGGCTGAATATCAGGGGAGGTCACATAAATGTGGCATATACATATGTAGGCTACCTCACAACTACCTTAGAAAGTTTTGGGCTTGATTAAGTCTATTTTATCCACGGTCTTCCCCCACGGCCATTTAAAAGAAAAAAATGATGTTTCATACGCAAGGCAGGCTCTGTCTTTTTTTGTGGAGCTAAATTATACTTACAGTATAATAACTGAACAATCATAATCCGTTGTCCGTTCATTACAATAACTCACATCATTACAATCAGTTGTCCTCGATAATTCCATGTTGTTTTGGTTGGCTTCAACAAGAGTCATAACGCCATCTAGCGGACAAAACATGACACACTCAAGCCCTAAAAATGAGCACACGCTTTCGACATGAGGAGAGCACGTTATTTTCGCCTGTTTGGACTCTTGAACCACACGTTGGCATTGCATGCTTGGTTGACCCGATTACACGTTGATAACGTGCGTTTATCACAAGAAAAAACGGGCGTCGAAAACGCGCGTTTTGGCCGGCTAAAACGCGCGCTCAAAGCGTGCGTTTTCGGTGGCTCCTAAGCGCACGTCGAGAACGCGCGTTTTCAATAGCAAATCACACGTCAAGGACGCGCGTTTTGATGCAAAAAGCGCACGCTTCCGTCGCGCGTTTTTTGGTTAACTCAAAGCGCACGTCGAGAACGTGCGTTTACACGAAAAATCACACGTCAATGACGCGCGTTTGCTGTCGAATCGCACGCTTTTGACGCGTCAGTGTGCAATAAGACGCCCTACCAGGCGTTAATGGTATTTGGCGGTTGTATTATTGACAGGTAAAAGCCTAAACCTTAAATATATGATGACCCAATGTTTTCCGATGTATTTCCAAGAAAAAGACAGTCTTGTATTCAGAACAATATGGTCGTTTCAATCGCTGAATCAAAAATGAATGAGAATTAAATGTCAAAGCTCAAAAACAGACAATTAATCGTCATAATCGTCAAAGCCCTAAAACAGACAATTAATCGTCATAATCGCAATGATTTATAAGACAATTAATCGTCAGTCAAATTTCAGAATCGTGACAGCCCTAGTTAATAATGACGTAATTTGTTACGTTTTTATTTAGTCACAATTTCACATCAAGCTTATAATTATCATTAAATATTTATAACGGATTAATATTATATCCTGTAGCATAGGTTTTTTAATGTTGAAAAAAAGAAAAAATAGAAAAATACATAAAAACTGCATTTAAACCTGCGCGGAACGGTATAATACAAATAGAAAACAGACAAAACACAACGAACAAAACGCAACGTATATCGACAGTCTGTGATATATGGTTATCTTGTTTATTTTGTTTTACATGTTCTTGATAAGAAAAACAAAATATAGGTCTATTTTACTCTGGTGAAAGTCTGTTCAACAAGCCGACGGTTAACAAGCCGACAGCGGAGAAAACGCGCTGCTCTTCTCTAACTCCCGGTAACAAAACCCAGATCTGACAAGAATATCTGGCTTTATTGTTTATAATGTTGATAATAAATAAAGTAAACGGGCTTGATACCTCATGCCGACTGTTAAGATCCTAAAAAATACCCCGCAACAAAGACAGAACAATAAGTGCTTGTTTCCATGTTTATTAGCTACTTGACCGTCACCGGAGGAAGATATTTCCTGCTGATCAGCACTGCATATAAATATTGTTTTCTCTGTCGTTCACGGTCAGTGTCTGTCTTGTTTAGCTTTGCATCAATAAATAAGGTAGGCCTATTTATTTCAACTAAGGTAAGGAATCACAGCTCGTTTTAAAACAAACAAAGAAAGCATCCGTGCGAATTTATTTACATGCTGTAACTTGAATTAAGGCGACGACCCTATTTGAACTTCTAGAAGGAAAATTCAGGCTTTTAGGTATGGAAAAAGGAGCCAGTGTTATGTTAAGGCCAAATTCATTAACATGTGCATTACTTATTTTTAACGAACGAAAATGAATTTACTAAGAACAACCGCTCCGAAGAAGTATAATAAATGAATTATTCTGAATCATTTAATATTACGTTGGTATTTTTATACCAAATGTAGGACATGTTAACGAATTCTGTGGCTCGCCAGTTTTTAAACATTTTAATATGGTGATGTGAGTCGAGCATTAAACGGGCATCCGGTGTGTAAACTTAAAATATTTAAACTAGCTTGCGATCTGAGTTAACAAAGGTTTATGAACACATACAAATGATTTTTTATTTTCTATATATTATAAAATCATTACAGATGAAGTGAAGAAGCGTTGAAAAAGGCGTGACAACTAATGTCTTCTGTAGCGGTAACTTAACCTTGTGCTGACTCAATGTTATTATTATGAAAAATACTAAAATTCAAATAGAATTTTTAATATTCAAATAGTTCTTGGGGATCGAATATTCGTGCACATCCCTATTGCTCACGTGAACATATACAGTAAATTGATGGCATGCATATTGTTAGACACTTGCTGAAACGTGCCTTAGTCGCCGTCTCACAGTGGATCGTGACACATCAAGGATTTCAGCTATTTGCCTTGAAGTAAATCCAGACCCCACCAGAAGTTCTAGCTGTGGCCTGGTTACATCATAGGATGGGGGCCCTCTACCAACATACATCAATGGTACTTGATACCCACTTGCACCTTCTGGATGTATAGAACAAACAGACAGCATTTTCTATAGGATGTTCGTAAGAACTCGCATGCAAACTACATGGTCATAATGTGCATTACGGACTGGTAAATAATTTCTGCTCATTAACAATCGACTGGCAAACTGGAGAAGCTGCAACAAGTTTGTGTTTAATATATACAAAATATATTTCTGATGGGCCCTTTAATTTGGGTGTAAATGTCGGTCACCCCATTATATCGTTATATGAAATTAAAGTGTGCAATAGACGAAAATATAATAAACGTAATCAAACTACCTTGATTATTGGCCTCGTCTCGCAGGATCTGAATGAACGCTGATAGAAGATCGATTAGTTCTTGCTCAGAAGCAGCAGTTCCAAGTTGTAACCCGCGTAAACTGAGCAACACCGTTTCCAATCTACAAGCAGCACACAACAAAAACATGTTCAAGAAACAAAAATATAGATTAATTTCGCACCTGGTGTATATGCGGTTGATAAGCAAAATACGCAAAGTACCGGTTTGCACAAACAATCGCAAAGTCGAAAAAAAACACCATTAGTGTGTGGCTACCGCACAGCACTAAAAACTGGAGACAGACAGTTAAAAAAGAATGTTAATCTTGCTGGCCTAAACTCTTGTTCAAGAAAGAACTCACACGGACATTCGAATTGGACAGAAATACATTATTGCAAGGCTAGCAATGATTCACAACACTGGCAACTATAGTTATAGTTATATAAAATACAAATACTAGTGGAAGGCATAACTAAAACTTTACGTATTTTCTGTCATTGTAACGTGCAAAACAATTACGACAACGGTTAAACAGTAAACGGAAAAGCCTACCTTACAATTGTTGCTTCCACAATATCGAGGTCTGAGTTTAACGATGACAACAAAAAACGACAACAGTCATTAAAAGTTGTCTTACACTGTACCAAAATTCTACGAGCCATGTTGGTCATACAGGTGCTACATATTTGCGCTGTAGTGTTAATGAAACCTAGCAGAAAATGTAACACGGACCTTTTACGTAGTTGCACAGGCTCAACCTGTGTGTGTTTCCTGGAGAATATTGAAGTTCAGTAAAAGAACTGGGTCTTACAGTGGATAAAAATTTAAAATTAAGATGGAATGATAACAATGGATAATATTTCTGAGGCACAACGCACCTGCAGAAAGAAACATTATAGCCTATGTCATACAGTCTCATTATGGCAACCTGAGTGGGAGGAGCCAAAGCACCACAGCAAAAAGGCTGAATATCAGGGGAGGTCACATAAATGTGGCATATACATATGTAGGCTACCTCACAACTACCTTAGAAAGTTTTGGGCTTGATTAAGTCTATTTTATCCACGGTCTTCCCCCACGGCCATTTAAAAGAAAAAAATGATGTTTCATACGCAAGGCAGGCTCTGTCTTTTTTTGTGGAGCTAAATTATACTTACAGTATAATAACTGAACAATCATAATCCGTTGTCCGTTCATTACAATAACTCACATCATTACAATCAGTTGTCCTCGATAATTCCATGTTGTTTTGGTTGGCTTCAACAAGAGTCATAACGCCATCTAGCGGACAAAACATGACACACTCAAGCCCTAAAAATGAGCACACGCTTTCGACATGAGGAGAGCACGTTATTTTCGCCTGTTTGGACTCTTGAACCACACGTTGGCATTGCATGCTTGGTTGACCCGATTACACGTTGATAACGTGCGTTTATCACAAGAAAAAACGGGCGTCGAAAACGCGCGTTTTGGCCGGCTAAAACGCGCGCTCAAAGCGTGCGTTTTCGGTGGCTCCTAAGCGCACGTCGAGAACGCGCGTTTTCAATAGCAAATCACACGTCAAGGACGCGCGTTTTGATGCAAAAAGCGCACGCTTCCGTCGCGCGTTTTTTGGTTAACTCAAAGCGCACGTCGAGAACGTGCGTTTACACGAAAAATCACACGTCAATGACGCGCGTTTGCTGTCGAATCGCACGCTTTTGACGCGTCAGTGTGCAATAAGACGCCCTACCAGGCGTTAATGAATACTTTGGCTTTCCATATTTAACTTGATGCGCACACATAGCCTGTTTCATACTCGCGCGACTCTTCCCCGCGTTGCGCGTCTCGCGGACGAGCCGTTTAAACTTGATGCGCACACATAGCCTGTTTCATACTCGCACGTCTCTGCCCTGCGTTGCACGTCTCGTGGACGAGCCGTTTAAACTTGATGTGCACATACAGCCTGTTACCTTGACGCACGCGCGCACCCTGTGTCAACTCACGCCTAGCTTCGCGTTTCAAACAAATGTAAATTCTATCTAACTGTTTTGCTAATTTCACTTGGATGAAATTAAACATTCAGCACATTTTCTACTAGTTTTAAAAAATCCCACATACTTAAAAAATAATAAATCAGCCTATGTAACCTATGAACTATTTTAATAATTCACTAACACAATAGAAAATGTTATGGATTTAAGGGTTACAATGGGAGTTGTATTTGTTTTAATGGAAACTATAATAGTGTACACTGGTATTTGGATTCTATTGGTGTGATGTAATCTTGAAGCTGGGAACCAATTGAACAACAGTAAGCCCGATTTGAATAATGCCCAAAACACACTACAAAAATGAATTTTGTAATGGTTTTAATGGAAACAATTAGAATTTCTGTAATGTTTTTGTTGTTGTTTTCTTTCAGCAGGGTAATTATACCCATACTGTGCTCCACACAACAATATTGAGCTGAAGTTTGAATTAGAAAAGTTAAAATCGCAAATCAAATCGCAATCGCAATGTCTGTCAAAAAAATCGCAATTAGATATTTTCCCCAAATCGCACAACCCTAATTTAAATGTAGTCATTTGCTTATGAGATATTTGGTTAAATACATAAATGTGGAACTCCTGGTTAGCTAGAAGGATGTGTATGGTGTGATTCTAGACTGTACATCCCTGGAAGACAACAGGAGAGAAGTTTTTGTTTGCATTGTAGAAGTGCGTGCCACTTGCTCCAATTTGTATTAAGTACCATCTGATGCTACAACAAGTATTGTTAAAACTGTATAATAAAGAAGCTTGACCTTGACTTTTCCTGGTCCTTGCATTTAATGCATCTCACTTGCAAAGTCTGACCACACTTTTGCCTTGAATTTTTATAGGAAATCCATGAAGACGGTTTCTAGCTGTCCTAATGTGTTTTAAGCTTGGCAGATAAGCGTACTGTATTTTTACCCATACAATAGCCTTGTTTGACTTCTTCAACCTCCACACACATATATTTGATACACTAAATGCATTACGGGGCACTTAAAGGCTATATGGTCAATTGGTAATATGTACGTTTTGAGAGAAATGGACCATTCTGCAGTTGAATTACAGGAAGCAGTATGACAACACACCCATTGTTTAACTTAAGATCTTATTGCCATACCAACGAATGAATAATGAATGACAATAAAGTTTTACAATCATGTATTATTTACTGTAAGATAAGGTACTTCTATATCAATTACCACTGAATTCCTCCTGATTCAAATCTGTGTTGCCATTACAGCTCAAGGCGATGTTTTTTCCCATAAACAAGCAGAAGGGCTGTAGATATATTATATATAATGTTGTTTCATCATTCCTATAAATGATATCAAAAGCTGCATTGTTGTTGCCTTACAGCTGTGCTTGAGAAAGCAGTTACTGCAAAGCTTTGTAATGCAGACACTGACTAGACTGTCTCAGGGCAGAAGGTGACCTCAGCTGGATCCCAATTGCAGGATTAATACCAGTAGCTTCATGTTTACAAGTTGCACAAAACAGTTTACAAAAGGACAGTATGTCAAGAACGCATGGTCGGCGAACACCCTCCGCAGAACTACACCATTTAAAACTTGCCATAAGGTGCACGGCTCCATTTTTTAGTTGTTGTTTTTTTTTTTAAAGAGAATCATCTGAACCACAGGAAAGTGACGTCATCCCTGATTGGCTGATGGCACCCCAGGAATATTCAAAGTCCCAAGCCCCCAAGTGAGATTTGATGTAAAAAGGCAACAAACCGTGAAAATTGTATGATATTTTTTATATACATTGCTTTAAATAGAGAAATTTGAATGGAGAATCATGATTCGGAGTGAACAATCATTCTGCATGCTTGTGTTTTCACCTGTAGCCCAGTGTAGTGTGACGGGCATCATTTTTATTCATTCAGTTCTCACAGTCAACACCCACTCAAACCTGGAAGCGCGCACCCAAGCCAGTTCATCAAGCGTTACCACATGTGGTTGGTGATATAATGAGACATTTGCATGTTAATATCTGGATGGCAGCGTGTAAACTCATCATGCAGTGAGTACTGGAAATCTATGCAGGTACAACACAGCATCATTCAAATGCCTGTTGTGGCTTTAAAGGGATAGTTCACCCAAAAATGAAAATTCTGTCATCATTTACTCACCCTCTTGTCATTTCAAACCTGTATGACTTTATTTCTTCTGCAGAACAACAGTGGTACCCATTCACTTCCATTGTACGGACACAAAACCAAGTCAATGGGTGCTGCCGCTGTTTGGTTACCAACAAAAAAAAAACTGTTTGCTTATAAGTACATTGTGATATATTTTCTAGTACATTTTTTCCACAATGACTTTCAGTTTGGTGCAGTTGTTTAGCATGCTGTCTGTCGCATGCTGTGTATTTATAATAGCCTGTGAATTATTTTTGTGTTATTAACATTTCATTGGTTGACTTCACCTCAGGGCCATTTTTGTTAGACTCCGTAACCGCCTGGTAGCTGCTGTGGCTTGCTGCCACAATTTTACAACTTGTAATGTAACTTCAACAAACTACAGGGGTCTTCGAGGGGGCAAAACTGAAAGCAACTTATTACTTTTTCTGAACAAAGCTGTGCTGATGTTTGATATGACACGGCACATTTTCTGCTTGTTGTAGTAGAGTTTTTGTTGTGTAATACTTGTTGTTTATTATTTTTTAGGATTTAAGTTACCCGTTTGGCATGTATGAATGTGTCTTCAGTGTGTTTTTGTCAAGGGAGTGTTTTTTGAGGCGAGGAGACCAGTTTAGACATGTAGTGAATTCTGTGCTGCTCTGTACCTTTCCCCTCTTAACTGCGTATTCCATGTACTGTACAAGTATATTGAAAAAAAAAGATCTTTAAAAAAGAAACATTTATTTTGTTGGCTAAATAATTCACTTTCATATCTTTCTTTAATCAGAAATGTAAGAATTGTTTTCTTGTATCAAATTATAGACTTTATTTTCTTCTTTTAATTCAATAGTTTGTTTCGTAAGGCACAGAACCTTGAGTGACAACAGGCGGCGTTCACCTCAGGCTTTCAGTATTTGATTGTGTCAATATAAATAAGTGCTCCACTGTATACTTGTCATATCCGCTTAATTTTTCAGGCACAAATGGTGTGCCACAAGGCTTCTGTGGAGGAAGATGTCACTTTAGATCTAATTTTGTCTGATTTTGATATGGCTGTCTTAACTTTTCTTTAGCCTTCACAGTAAAGTTAAAATGTTTTAGTTCAATTCAGTTCAATTTTATATAGCGCTTTTCACAATGTGCATTGCTCCAAAGCAGCTTTACAAGAGAAAATAAGAAAAACAGAAAATCACAGAAAGGTAAAACACAGCACACTGCATGGTGTTTAAGACCAAGCAAGATCATTCTAATAAATAATATCTAATAAATAAATAAATGCAGTCTCCCGGTGAGCAAGCCAACACTGCCCTGCTTTAATCATATAGTATTCATCATTGACAATAATTGCGCTTTTTTAATCACACTGGGAACATTATAAGCTATTCCAGTTTATTGATTCCTAACTGGAAGTATATGTATTGCACAAGAATAGTTTTTGTTTTTGCTTTGTTACTTATAAACGACAAAATTGACACTATTTAATTACATGTATATAGAATAGAATAGAATTTAAAAATCTTTATTGTCATTGTTCAAAAAACACTGATAGAACGTTTAGCAGCTCTGACTTTAGGGGGTCCTGTCAACCACTTCAAACTGTATGGAACATGGGTAATCAGCTCAAGCAGATTTAATCAACCAGGTTTACTTTTCTGGTCTGGTTAACCAGTATGGTCTTCCAGAATGACCTCATCCCACTAGTTGGTAGTTCAGTTGATCAACCACCGAAAACAGCTTGGTGCAGCTAATGACCAGCTCCAACTAAAAACCATTTAAAACCATTCGAGTTTACAGTAGGAACCGGACACATCCCATGTCTGCTGAAGTGATTGGACCGATTAGTCATATACTGTAGAAGGACACCATGATGATCATTAGGCTACCACAAAGCTGCCTACCAATCTAGCTCATGACGTTCAAGGAAGTTTCTTTGGGAACGAGACCGATGGTTTCATAAATGACGCATGTCAGGATGGAAGGCGCATGTTTTATGCAAGATCGTTATTGTGACCTTGTCCGACTCACCAAACTACAAAATAACCCACAATACATAGTATATAGGAATATAAGTATAAAGGATAATCTCTTGAGATATCAGCTGAATAAAGCAGTAAAATGTGTAGTAAAGTACAGTGCTCACTTCTGTGATGAAGGCTAATTGCTCGCTTCACCTCTGGGATCCCGAAGTTTTTAAAGATGTGGCCAAAAATAAAAGTGTGCTGAGTCCCTTTGGGTGATCCATGTGGGTCATTTGGCAAGGGCTTACCTTTGACCACACAGCAGCCTTTGTCATTATTGTGTCATGGGCACTTGAGATAATGCACTAGATGCTTTCATCTTTTTATCCTCCATTAAAGACATGACTGTCTATTTTGCGTCTAATACGTCATAGAAAAGAAATGACAAACCAGATCAACTTAGTTCTCTAGTTAAGACATTTTGTGTTATCGTACTTTTAACTTAACCTTGTATTGTCCCTTTTGTTTATTTAACACAAAACACAAGGCCTGAGTCAAACCCATCTTAAGTGCACTGCATTCCCTTTTGTTACTCTTATAAAACCTGCATTGGCATTTGACGGATGATGATTTTGGCATTCATTCAGTAACACAGTGTTTAAATGAGGGTATAGTTTTTGACAGGAAGCTTGGAATGACCTTTACACGAAGACAAACTCAGTGCTGGTGTACCACCTCACCGGGAGCACACACACAGCCTGCGGTCAGAAACGAGTGCAGCGTGTGAGAGCAGAACACACTCGCTTTTCCCTGCAGATTTTTAGTTTTTGCTAAAGGAACATTTCTGTACGTTCACTTTAAAACGTGTGTGACCTCTTTAAAACCTGGGAAGCTCTTGGCAGGGTTTGATGTAGTTTATTCACTGGTTTTAGCTCATAGAGGAGTTTGTTAAATATACATGATCAAAAAAAATTATGAAACACACAGTACTCCGTTGGATGAGGGGCGTTTGAGCTCCATTGAGAATCATGAATGACGTTCATCAGTTTGGCCCTAACAGATTGGAGACTAGTAGATCATTATAGGCCAGATGCAGCAGTGGATGGTGGGAGGAAATGAGACTCCGTAGCAGTTTAACCTAAAAAGCTCCTTGTCTGACGTACAGAGAAGATTATAGAAAGATCAAGGTGTGGAGACGATAGCGACATGTCTTCTGGGCATCATTTTGCGAGAGTAATTGAAGATTGTCTGAACAACACTATTTATGGCTGCCTGTCTTATCTCAGTCTATTGTGTTTCTGGCATCCATCTGGTCTCATATGGGGAAATGTTGTCTGAAAGTGTTATGAAACATCACATTATATAATTTCCATTATGATTGTGAAATATTATGCTTTTATGTTCTGGTAAATGGAGTTGAAACGATTCTTCTTTGCTTTTGAAGAATGATTGTGTGGGCGATTTGAGCCTGATATGGTACAGTACTTTATGTGCTAAAGAATTGTGGTTATATGGGTTGAGGCTAGGATATGAGAGAAAAACATTAATATGTTGGATTGTTCTGGCTTGTAATGTACCTCTCAACTCCCATTTTCTCCCATTTAATCATGGAGACCCGACCTTTGACATGTTACACCCTCTCCTCTTTCATATCCAAACATCTAAAGATTTTTGGGTGGTTCAGCTGTAAGACCTATATGGCAGAAGATAACATGAAATGTTCTTTAATGTTTTTGACCTTTTGCTTGACATCATTTGAGCAACAACAAAAGTTGTACCATGGTATCCTTGGTTTCCAACAAAATATCTACATTTGTAGTTGTTGTTGCTGCAGTATAGAAGAAGATTATTATGGGCTTCATTTAATCAGCATTTCTAGGTGTATTGTGGCCATTCCAGTCCAGTGTCTGTTGAATTTAAACAAAATTAAACCACCTCAGGAGTGACAATGTGGAAGACTGACATGACAAGATACAGTACATGAAAACTGTGATAAAAATCGATGGTATCACATAAAACAATATTTTTGAACTTTTCTTAAATACATGTAGAAATATTACTGTTGTATTGCTTAAAAGTGAATATGAACTTGATTTCTTTGCGATATTTATTTAAGGTCTGAAAAATACAGAGCATCTTTTTGTTATTTTGACCTGTTTTTCCAGTTTCATTTTCTGCAAATAAATGCAAATTGAAACAATATTTTTATTTTAAATTTGGGAGAAATATTGTTCGTAGTTCACAGAATGTAACAAAAATAATAATTTTACCTAAACACATACCTATAAAAAGTAAGTTTAGAAAAACTGAAAATAAGTTTGAAATGGTCTCTTAATTTCTTCCGCGGCTGTATAAGAACCTTTTTGTCTGAAATATTCAACACAATCTCACTGCAAAACGTAGCTATTTTGCGATGTGGATCATTCTGGCTAATTCGTATGAATTCGTACAATCTCATTCGCACATTTTAGCACGATTTGCTTTCGCACCAGTGACATTAGAGCTTGAATTGGGGCTTTAGCAATGCTTTTTTCTAGTAATTGTACGTTTTGTATGATCCACAACGTACGGATGCATACGAATAAGCCACCTTGTAAAATAGTTACAAATTCCCGTGAGGTTAGTTTCAAATATCTAACCTCGTTGCTATGGATGATGTCGTGATAGAGGATGGGTCTCTGTCAGTCATTTAATCATAGAAATATTATAGAATGAGGTCCCATGCTGACATATTTAAATTAAGATTTTAAAATAAAAATGTAGTCATATTCAAATAAAATATTTGAATATATAATTATTGCCGTATTCAAATTAAGATTATATAATATACAGTAAGTTACTAATATAACAACTGAAGAGTTCATTTACAAAAACAGATAACTCAATTTTTTTTCAAAATTCAAGTTTTTATTCTGCATTCCAATTAATATTATTCAAACTGTTTGTTTTTTATTAAGTAACAATAACTTAAAATATTGTAATTTATTTACAATAAAATACATGATAACATGAAAAACAACATGATTTTTGAATTATTTTTAAAAAGGAGTTATCTTTTGCAAATAAACAATATGTTCATATAAAGTATATGTTCGGCTTATTGTAAGCGTTTTGCCATAAACAGATATTAGTAGTCTTTATGGTTAAGCTTATTGTCATGAAATCTTTCTAAAATGGTTACGTATCAAGGTAGACTGCCGGTGTTACAGCCATTTTAGGATTGTTGTGAGTTGTCTTGGTGACTTAAGAGTCCTCTTCACTACATCTCACAGGTTTAGGAGCTAGTTTTAACGCTAAAACGCTTTGTGAAATACTCTTAGCACAAACATTTAGGAGTCCTAAAATTAGGACAGACACGCCTTTTATTTTTAAGAGTTTCTCCTAAATCAGCAAGTTAGGAGCTACTTTTAGCCTTAAGATGTTTTGTAAATACGGGCCCTGATAAGTAACTGAAATATGAGCACAGAGATGTTCTCTGAGGGCTGTGTTATTGTGGATTATTTGTGTTGTTGTTGTTGTTGTCATTGTTGCTGTGTTGGGAAGTGATAATGGCAGTAATGCAGCTCAGTGAACTAACATTCCCATTGTACCATCTTGCTCATTTGTCACTGAATATTTGTCACCCCAGAACAGTTAATGCAAAAAACCTGTTAGGAATTCAACAGTTCTGCTTCTTATTTAGATTTCACTTAAAGAGATGGTTCACCCAAAATAAAGCTTTTGTCATCATTTGCTTACACTCAAGTCCTGGAACATTTAATTTCACTGTATGAAAAAATACATTGAAAGTAAATGGTGAATATTTTGGTTATTTAAAGGTACACGTTCATATATGTATACCTGTACTGTATATGTATACCTACTCCCCATCAGTATGTTATGAAGTACCTAAAGATACAGACACAAATCATCCACCTTTATATCTGATGAGATATCTAGTGAGTGCAGTTCTCCTCTGCATTACTCAGAGGTCAATGTGGATACACTGGTAGACAAAAAGGCAGAGTGGCATAGATGGATGATGTGGACGAGGGGTTGTGATGGATTGAAGAGAGAGTGACGCAAGCTCTCCAAGCTCAGCCTGCAAAATCAGCATCTCCAATCTTGACATATAGGAGGCTATACTGCTGCATTATCAAGCCATCAATACCTCACCCCATTTGACTTATAAAGCCAAAACAGGCCAAGAGTGTTTGTGGAAATGATTTTACTCAACCTAAGAGGGCTTTGACTTACTGTAGTGCTAAAGGGAATGGTTTAATTCAGGACTTTAAAACAAACAAGAAAACTTCTTAATTCACAACCTTCATGTTCTCATGTTGTTGGGATTTTTAATATGACTGCGCTGATACAGAAATGAGAAATTTAAAGGAACAGTTCACCCGAAATGGAAAATTCTTCCATCATTTACTCATGCCATTCCAAACCCGTATAACTTTGAAGACATTTTGAAGAACGCTTGTAACCAAACAACACCGGCCCCCGTTGACTTCCATTGTACGGACACAAAACCAACATCTTCTTTTGTGTTCCACAGAAGGAATGGTCATACAGGTTATTAAACCACATGAGGGTGAATACATAACGCGATCATTTTTACACCACCCTTTCCATTCCTGTCTTGCATGTTTTTAAGAGGTGAATTTCATCTGGTTTTGCCTCAGGCCCCCTGATGTGCGTAAGATCCCTGACGTCACTCACGGCTCACAACAACTCCATAAAACCACACCTACAGAATGGAATCTGTCATAAATACTCTAACCACCACCAGCTGAACCGTATCTGCCTCGTGCCCCCTTCCCACGTTGCTTAGCAGCCTAGCCAGAGTGTTGACGTTCTCACGAGTGCTTCCTGTAAACACTTAAGAATACGCAGCACAACAGCCCACTTCAGAGTGAGAAAATGGTAAGCGCTGAAAGTCTCATATACTCGAGACGTCCAAAAATATCCCTCTCCTGAAAAACTGTAAAAAGGAGAGGCGTAGGCGAGGAAAGTGATTTATTATTTTCTCCTCACCTTCTCACTCACATCTCCTTTGCCCTCTCCTACGCAGGCAGCACCAGACGAGAAAAAATTGCTGGCCCAACTCGTTCCATTACAATCGGACAGCATGCATCTTGGAAAGGCCGAGCTTACGGTTACATTATATAAACGGGGGTAAATGTGCTTGACCCTTTCACCACTCCGCCTATCAGAGCTTCTCTGTACAAATTGTGGCTAATTTAATGTGCTTTTAAAAGTTCGCCTGCCGCAATGGTTGTGATGCTGTGGATATAAATGTCTGGGCATTACAGATGCACTTAGCGTCGCTGGAGCACCAGTCAGCGGTCTGGATTGACAGCGCTTAAAAGCTTCGCGTTGTTTGTATTGGCATATCAAAGCGTGAGGCTTTCTGTAACGTGACCTGTTGTGTTTCAGCTCTGCAGCAGGAACCATGACCACAGCGAGGTACCGACCCACCTGGGATTTGGCCCTGGACCCGCTGGTGTCTTGTAAGCTGTGCCTAGGAGAGTTTCCTTTGGAGCAAATGACCACCATCACCCAGTGCCAATGCGTCTTCTGCACCCTGGTGAGTAGCAGCTAAACATAGACCTCAAAGTTCAAACTCATCAGAAGAGAGCAGCACCCCCGCTGACCAAACAAACAGCATCGCTGGTCCTCACCAAATGTTGTTGTTTTGGATGCTGGTCCTCAGGAGGGGTGGGAGTCAGCAGGGACCTGTCGATATTATATTATATGAGTACCTTGATCATGACACATTATTGTCGCTTTTTTTGCTTCGTGTTAAAGGAACAGTTCACCCCAAAATGAAAATTCTGACTTTATGTACTCACCCTCAAGTTGTTCCAAATCTGTATAAATGAACACAGAGAAAGATATTTGGAAGAACGCTTGTAACCAACCAGTTGTTGGTCACCATTGACTACCATATTAGGAAAAATGGCTTTATGAATTTCGTTGTTCTGTTGAACACAAACGAAGATATTTTGAAGAATGTAGGAAAGCAAACAGTTCTGGGGCACTTTTGACTAACATTGTAATTTTTCCTACTATGATAGTCAATAGTGGCCAAGAACTGTTTGGTTACAAGCATTCTTCCAAATATAATTTTCTGTTTTCATCAGAACAAAGAAATTTATACAGATTTACAACAACTTGAGGGTGAGTAAATGATGACAGAATTTTTATTTTTGGGTGAACTGTCCCTTTAACTTGGGTTTTATTTCTATTATTCCTTTCTCACTGTGCTCTGTTGCAAGGGAGCTTTACAGAAAACATTTAGTTTTGGAATATTATATAAAAGTATAATGTAATTTTATTTTCTTATTGGTTTTAGATCATATTATGATTTAAACTGTAACATTGTCTGTGCTTTGTTTTAGGAATGATGATGTTTTTTGTCATTGTGCTTTTTTCTCTGTATTATTTCATCCTGGATGGGCTTCATCCATTTTTCGTACAGGAAATCTTAAAATATATCGGTGATATTCTTACATGAGCCACAGACATTTTGAAAAGTGTTTCAAAATATAAGCACAGAGTTAACAGCTATATCGAGAACCTCATCAGGCCGACTGAATTGTTTTTATGCCAGCAGTGTGATTCATGGTCCATTAAAAAACATTGTGAGCTTCTTCGGACCTCTGACGTTTGTTGTTTCTCTTTGGTCTCAGATCAGAGCAAAAATGCAGCAGTTTTATTTTGAACTCAAGTTTGCAAGCAACATTTGGGGGAAATGAAGCTGTATCTAGAAATAGGGTAAAGAACATCTCATGTAACTCTTAGAAGCCTTGTCTTGGTTGCGTCCGAGCTCACTAGAGACAAAACTGTCTATGTGTTTATGGAAACAATTCCTTTCCTTGCCAAACATTCCTAAAAGCTCAAGCACATTTGTTGTTTTGCTTTGTTTGAAAGCATTTTGTGAGTGAAAAAGTAAATTGATTTTTTCAGCTGAAGCATAAAAGAAATAATGAAATAAGAGTTTAGTCATGGCCTATTAAAACAACTTGCATACTGTTGCATTGAAGGTATAATTAGTCTTGGAAAAGTGACTGCGTCTTCATTCAATTGAGACATTACACAGTGTAATTATTTTGAGAATGTTAACAGTTCATTACGAGTGATGTTCCTCTGCTTACACTACACACTCTCGTTGACACAGCAAACAGTGTAACACAAGGAATTTACACTGTTTATTAACTCTTTTGTTGTGTTTTGTTTAGTGCCTGAAGCAGTATGTGGAACTTCTCATCAAAGAGGGCTTTGAAACTGCTATCAGTTGTCCAGACTCTGCCTGTCCAAAACGTGGACATTTACAGGAAAATGAGGTACTGTTAACATCTATGAATACAGGAAATTTAACTTCTTTTAAGGATTAGAATTTAACTAGAAAACCTATTCCCTGTCCAGGACTCAAAGATCAAAACTTGATATTATTTATTTGTCACCAACTATAAATTCTAAAACAGGGTTTCTCAAACGGGGGAGGGAATTGCCAACCTGATCTCACAGAAATTCGTATGAATTTGTGATTATTATAAAAAAGCAGTACTAAAGCACCTCCCCTAACCTAATGTAACCCAACCTAATGTCTCTGGCGCAAAAGCGAATCGTACTTAGCCACCTCATAACATTCCTGTGAGATAGAGTTGGAATTGCATGGGGTGTGTGAGTTGGCATACTGTATGTCTACCAGCAAAGAAATGTTACAGGTTTTATAAGACAAAACTTATTTAAAATACTACTGATAGAAACGTTAAAACAAATGCTTTTGAAGGCAAACATGCAACTGTGCTATTAAATTATTGAAATGTTTACTTCAAATATCAGGGGATACTTTGAGTTTAAATAAGTAATTTCGGTCAAAGGGGTTAAAACTGACTAAAAGTTAGTTCTAGAAGAATGTCACTTAATGAATTTCATTAATAAAAACTATTTTAAAAATTGGTTGTAATGTTTATATTGTGTATCACCAATAGTAAAGAAACAATAATACACTCTGGCAGATTTTTATCTCTTAAATGGTGTTCAAGTTTTGTTACTCAGTCAATGCTCGCAGGTAGAGCAGACCCACAACATTATTTGTTTTTGTTTTTAATCAATACAGCCATAAAATATGTAAAGAAAAAATACTACACAGATGTTTACTTTATCCTAATTACAAGCAACTTAGAAAGCATATACTGTAATACTTGCAGTTTACCTCTGTTAAATCACATTTTCAAGATGTAATCATAAAATAACATGTTTACTCAAACATGTATTAAATATCTTTGAGGAAAAAACAATCACATCATTGTTTTAGTAAAGATTGACACCAAACAAGGGTTAACAAAACCTGCCATAGTCACAGCTGGTGAATAAAAATGTATTTCAAACTATATTCTAAGAAGTATAAGCATATCATCCAGAGAGGATTAGACATTAGACAACCTCGATTTTTATCACAGTTTTCATGTGTCTTGTCATGCTGTCAGTCTTTCACATTGCTGTTGGATGACTGTCACTTCTGAGGTTTGATTTTGTTGAAATTCAACAGACACTGGACTGGAATGGCCACAATACATCTAGAAACGCAGATTAAATGAAAATTTGAAATGGTCTCTTAATTTTTTCCGTGTCTGTGTGCGTGCGTGTGTGTGTGTACTGTATATATACATATATGCAGGGTGTCATATCAGTTGTGTAGACTACTGTGAAATTGTTGCTATATGCTCAAATGTTCACATTATTTTGTCCAACCCCTGTATCTATCATCAATACTAGAGATGCACCGATTGCAATTTTCTTTGCCGATTCCGATTTCCGATTTTATTACAATTGAAACCTGCCGATTACGATTTTTGCCGATTACGATTTTCTATCCACAAACTATAATTGACAGTATACTGTATATAAAACCATATTAACTTTTCTTCAATACATTTTTTTTTATTTTCATTGAATAAATGATTGAACATTACAATTTCCCCAAATGTCCCCCAAAAATTACAGAATCTTCTCTTTCCCAAACAACTCTTAAATTGAAGAACTCTGTGACTGAAAAGAAGTACAAATAATAAAATATAACTAAACATGTCACTTAATTTACCTTTTTCATTTTTGTACTCATCTCACAAAAGTATAAGATAACAATAAAATACTTCAACTTTATTCTCGTCTGTTTCAGTTTATGAAACTAACATTGCTTTATTTCATTTTTTCTGAAATGTAAAATCAATTGTCTTTATCTTGTGTCTGTAGTAGTAAAAGAAGTGGGTTGATTTTTGCTGCAACTTCAATAAAAAAGTAAAAAATCTTATGAGTGAATTCTACTCTAAAGATAAAGAACTCAATTTACTGTTAGTAAAGAACTCAATCAGATATACAGTATATCACATATATTGGTTGATTTATTCATTTTTTTATATTTTGGATTTTTAAAAACAAGTAGAAGTCGTGTTGAATGTCATTTTACCTAGGTGAAATGACCACAGTTTTAACGTAAGACAAGCAATCAGGTTGAGTGGAATTTACGTTTGTTTTACACAGAGTGAACGACTTCTACATAAGTTTAGCATGTTTCAGAGTTTAGCATGATGCTAATAGTATCACTGTTGGCATACATACCCCATGTAGACGGAGCAGCGAGAGATGAACTACAGTCTGTACAGTACATGATGCGTGTGCACGCGCGTGCAGTCAGCGGATATGAGAGATGCGCGTCAGTCAACAGACTCGCGGTCCGGTGGACCCACATGCGAGTATAAACGAGCCGTGAAAGACAGGCTGTGCGCGCGCACGTTTACTTGCGGCTTTGAGTGTACTGACGGCTGTGACGTTCTTGCCGGTGTTCTGCCAATTTATGCTACCCATAAATTTGTGCTACCCTCGTGTTGTGATTGGGTTGGGGGAGGGGTTATTTAGGTGTAAGAGTTGGGTTGGGGGGGTTAGTCCTGTTTTGTATGGAGGTAGCAAAATTTGATAGGGATGCATAAATTGGCAGAACACCGGCAACGGGCAACAGAAGATCGGCTTGGAATCGGCGAGACGTGAGACTGACCGGCCGGTCACCGGTCGGGTCGATCATACGAAAAACCGGCCGATTCCGATCTCTGGCCGGTCAATCGGTGCACCTCTAATCAATACAATATAATCTAGCCATATTCTCACAACAGTAATTAAACTAGACATCCAATAGAAATGTCTGATATCTGGTTTGTGTTTACCCAGAAAAACATCTTATTCAAAATGCAATAGCTGCGATGCAAAAAGTGCTTTTATATCCATCAGACCACACTGTGCATAATTGCTTTTGTTCTTTATATCTCTCCATCTCTCAGATTGAATGCATGGTGGCCACAGAGATAATGCAGAGGTACAGGAAGCTGCAGTTTGAGAAAGGTGAGTGGAAACAGCCTGTCTGCCCATGAGAGGGGGGGCGATCAGCATCCCAGAGCACCTGATCGGGCACGTGTGCATGTTTGTGTATGGAGAGCTCCATGCTTTGCTGTCCTAGATGGCTGAGGGTGACTCACAGTAGACAAATAGGCCAGAGTGGACATTCGTGTGAGGATGAAGGAAAGGGAGTGGACTCGCAATGGACATGTGCACATCCAGCTGACCTCATGCTTTTACCTGTGCTGGCTGTATCTTAGACAGAAACAGCCTGCCATCTGTCGACAGATCAATGTCACCCAGAAGTGTAACCTCATTATGGTAACTGTTTTTTTATTTTGGGGGCCTTTTAGTTATTTATAGAACAGTGCGGAGACAGGTTGGGAAACGTGACCAGGAAATGTCCAGAGCTGTTGAGCGCATGAGCGCACCACAGCTTAATAATATTTTGGTGCACATGTGCTAAGCACCAGGCCAATTGTTGTAGTAGCGTCTTTATAGCGCATCTATGTATACTGTATATCAGGGATATATCATCAATAACTCAGTTAAAGGGATAATTCATCCAACAATGACAGTTCTTTTATCATTTACTCCCCACTTCTTTCTTCTGCAGAACACAGAAGATATTTTAAAGAACATTGGTAACCAACCAACATTGGTCCCCATTGATATCCATTGCATGGACACAAAACCACTGAAACATTTTTCAAAATATCTTCTTATACTGTATAGGTTTTGAACGACATGAGGGTTAATAAATGATGAAATTATTTTTATTTTTGGATGAACCGCTTCTTTTAGACTTAAATTAAAATTGTGGAGCCTGACAGTCCTAGTCCCCATTCACTTTCACTGTATGGAAAGTCACATTGAGTTGGAGCAGCATGGCTGTTTCTTTAAGGATTATTCCGTTTGTTACAAAGAACAAGAATGGTGGCATGTATCTTCTTAAAAAAATGAAACGAGAGACCCACAAATAAAGAGACCCATCAATGTTTCTGCTAACTGGGGCGGACGTGTGACTTTAACATATCCAGGCGCTCAGAAGCAGAGCCAAGAGTTCATGTGGATTCACGCGTGGCCTGCCGCATGCATCAGATGGAGGAAGAGTGTGTGTTAGGTTTGCGAGAGAGTGCATGCGGGGGCAGATAAGAGCGCGTACCATCCTGACTCAACAAGACTACAAAAAATGGCAATCAGCAGATATTATGAAAGGCTTCCTTCAGCCATACACGCATCGATACATGGCTTTCTCACTCATTAGGCAAGCAGAGTCAAATATACAGTCACTGAAAAAATTAAGAGACCAATTCAATTTTATTTATATAGAGCTTTTCACAATGTGCATTGTTCCAAAGCAGCTTTACAGGAGAAATTTTGAAAAAACAGTAAAACACTGAAAAGGTATAAACACATCGCATGGTGTTTATAGAACAAGCAAGATCTATCTAATAAAAGCAGTCTCCTGGTGAGCAAGCCAACACGGCCCTGTGGCGAGGAACCCAAACTCCAATGATAAATTAATGGAGAAAAAAACCTTGAGAGAAACCAGTGTCAGTCGAGCTCTGACATGTCACAGCTGCACTCAGTGACTTTGATTAAAAGTTACTGAGTAAATGTTTATGAAAAATAGGGAGAGCTTATTAGTTGTGATTTTCACACTAATGAAATTTGAAATCAAATTTGAAATTTATTTTCCATTTTTTTATTTACTATTTATAGGTATATACACTCACCTAAAGGATTATTAGGAACACCTGTTCAATTTCTCATTAATGCAATTATCTAATCAACCAATCACATGGCAGTTGCTTCAATGCATTTAGGGGTGTGGTCCTGGTCAAGACAATCTCCTGAACTCCAAACTGAATGTCAGAATGGGAAAGAAAGGTGATTTAAGCAATTTTGAGCGTGGCATGGTTGTTGGTGCCAGACGGGCCGGTCTGAGTATTTCACAATCTGCTCAGTTACTGGGATTTTCACGCACAACCATTTCTAGGGTTTACAAAGAATGGTGTGAAAAGGGAAAAACATCCAGTATGCGGCAGTCCTGTGGGCGAAAATGCCTTGTTGATGCTAGAGGTCAGAGGAGAATGGGCCGACTGATTCAAGCTGATAGAAGAGCAACTTTGACTGAAATAACCACTCGTTACAACCGAGGTATGCAGCAAAGCATTTGTGAAGCCACAACACGCACAACCTTGAGGCAGATGGGCTACAACAGCAGAAGACCCCACCGGGTACCACTCATCTCCACTACAAATAGGAAAAAGAGGCTACAATTTGCACGAGCTCACCAAAATTGGACAGTTGAAGACTGGAAAAATGTTGCCTGGTCTGATGAGTCTCGATTTCTGTTGAGACATTCAAATGGTAGAGTCAGAATTTGGCGTAAACAGAATGAGAACATGGATCCATCATGCCTTGTTACCACTGTGCAGGCTGGTGGTGGTGGTGTAATGGTGTGGGGGATGTTTTCTTGGCACACTTTAGGCCCCTTAGTGCCAATTGGGCATCGTTTAAATGCCACGGCCTACCTGAGCATTGTTTCTGACCATGTCCATCCCTTTATGACCACCATGTACCCATCCTCTAATGGCTACTTCCAGCAGGATAATGCACCATGTCACAAAGCTCGAATCATTTCAAATTGGTTTCTTGAACATGACAATGAGTTCACTGTACTAGAATGGCCCCCACAGTCACCAGATCTCAACCCGATAGAACATCTTTGGGATGTGGTGGAACGGGAGCTTCGTGCCCTGGATGTGCATCCCACAAATCTCCATCAACTGCAAGATGCTATCCTATCAATATGGGCCAACATTTCTAAAGAATGCTTTCAGCACCTTGTTGAATCAATGCCACGTAGAATTAAGGCAGTTCTGAAGGCGAAAGGGGGTCAAACACCGTATTAGTATGGTGTTCCTAATAATCCTTTAGGTGAGTGTATGTGTTTATGTTAAATGATCATTTTGGTTTCATTTTGTGAACTACTAACAATATTTATAATAAAAAAATTGCATTTTTTGCAATGCAAATGCTATTTGCATTTATTAGCAGAAAATGAAAACTGGGGGAAAAAATAACAGAAAAGATGCTCTGTATTTTTTCAGACCTCAAATACCGCAAAGAAAACAAGTTCATATTCACTTTTAAGCAATACAACCGAAATATTTGTCATTTAGGAAAAGTTCAAAAAGTATTTTTTAATGAGATTTATGTGAAATCACAGTTTTTATGTGTCTTGTCATTCTGTCCGTCTTTCACATTGCTGTTGGATGACTTTACAGTATGTCACTCCTGAGGTTTGATTTTATTGGAAAATCAACAGACACTGGACTAAAATGGTCACAATACATCTAGAAATGCTGATTAAATGAATATTTGAAATGGTCTCTTAATCTTTTCCACCGCTGTATATACAAGGAGTATTTTTCACAAAGCAAATGCACAGCACACAACCTCTCATGGCTTATTACTTTAATAATCACTTGTTTAACTAATGAATATATGCAAAGCTATGACAAGCAGTTGATAGTATCTCGTATCCCCGGGGAAGATGAGGCCCGTCTCCGATGGTGTAACCATGGTGACCTGTCAGCCCAAAATTAGCTCTAAGCAGCCTAAAATATACACTCACAGAAATCTTCTCCCGCCCTTCCCAACAGAGGTGTTGCTGGATCCGCGCCGGACCTGGTGCCCGTCTTCCACGTGCCAGGCAGTGTGCCAGCTGAAAGAGTCTGACACGCCACTTCCGCAATTGGTGCGGTGCAGCATCTGCACACACAAGTTTTGTTCCGCCTGCAAGGCCACCTGGCACGCGGACCAAGACTGCCAGGAGAACGTTCCCATGACCTCCTTTCTACCTGGAGAGAGCAGGTATGTGTTAAATACTTGTACATTTACACATTTGGCAGAAGCTTTTATACATTTTTTTTATTTGCTTGTATTCTCGGATCAAACCTATGACCTTGGTGTTGGTGACACTGCTGCATCAGTTGAGGAACGCAGCCACGCCTCAGTTTTGATCAGTCTCTTTGATGTGCGACACTCACATTCTCCCCGGAGTCGGCACGTGGTTTCAGCAGTCACGCTGAAGCGCACTGACAAATTATGCTTGATGTTGATGAATCGACGTGTGATTTGAAATGAAATACCTTGATCTGTCTCAATGTTTTTCCGCGCTGTTGAGTATACCCGCATCATTCAGCCTGGGAATGGATGTCTGCTTTTAGACGTTGAAGAGCGCTTTGCTTTCGGCTCAGTGAGCTTTAGATTCACGCGCAGGTGTTAGTTGACATTCATGTCACACACAGACTCGATTCAGATAGAAAAGCATCAGTGAGGAGAGTGTCTGATCCTTGATCTTGGGGCAGGCAGGAATGAGCATTAAGTGGGAACTGGAGTGAATTACATACTGCAGACATCCAAGATCTCTGAATCATTTCATGTTTGATATTGCTTTGTGTCAGCCGTTTGAATATCAAACAAATCATGAAGTGTATTTAAAGAGGCAGATTAACAGTCTGAACACAGCATCACATCAAATTGCACACAGCCAGTTTTTACCTCAAGAAGCTGTTTCTACCTGTCCTTACTCTGAAAAATATGACTTTCATTTGCAAAACTTAATGTATTCAGGTTGAGTCGGTAATCTTACATTTTTACTCAAGCAAGGATGTCGTCTAAAGAAAATGTTTATGTTGTTTTGCAATCTTTTATTAAAATGTAATGTAACTACTGAGGTAAATACTGTAAAAGCTTGTGGGTGGGGTTAAAGTTCACACAAAATAAAACTTCTCTCATTATTTATTTATCTTCATGTTGTTTAAAGGGGTCATATGACACGGCTAAAACGTATATTATCGTTCGTTTTAGATGTAATGCAATGTGTGTATACACGATTGTAAGGTTCAAAAACGCTGTATTTTCCATATACAGTGCATGTTTGTATCTCCTCTTTGCCCCGCCTCTCTGCAGATTTTTTACAAAGCTCATCGCTCTGAAAAGCGAGGTGTGCTATGATTGGCCAGTTAACCAGTGCGTAGTGATTGGTCAAAAACTGCAAGCATGTGACGGAAATGTAACGCCTCTTACCATATTTGGAACATCAGGTTCCAAAGCAATTGTGCTGACAGGTACGCCCACCTTACTTGCGTATACTTTTGGGCGGTCTTAGTCAAATCATACCACGAACTGATGTAGATTTGTGGGGGTGTGGTTACACGAGGCGTTTCAGGCAGGTCTGGGTGACTATTCGGGTTTAAATAGCATGCATGTTTTGTTCCGACACTTTAATTTTTGCAATTTTACGTGTCTACATGCATGGGCAACTTATAACACACCAAAGACACAGAAAAACACGTATTCGCGCCATATGACCCCCTTAAAACCCGTATATGGCTCTTTCTTCTGTGGAACACAAAAGAAGATATTTTGAGGAAAGTCTGGTCTATGCAATGGAAGTCAATGGGGGCCAATGTTGTTTGGTGACCAACGTTCTTAAAAATATCTTCTTTTGTGTTCTGCAGAAGATAGAAAATTACAGAGGTTTGGACATGACATTTGGGTGAATATATGATAAATATTACAAATATATCAATATAATAAAAACATATTCTACCATTCTCAATCAAATCAAATAACAATGGATACAATCCTTTAAAATAGTCCTGCCCCTATTATTTCCCATTGACTATTCTCTTAAAAGTATCTTATAACCGACCAAATTTGCACTACTAATAATTAATTGTAATAATATATAACTATAACATTAAAATTAAATAATTGTAATTGATTAAAAAATGACTTTTCTGCAGGGTCAGTGCAGCAGTGTGAGTCAGATTCAGCCCCTGCAGTTGTAAGAAAGAGGTGCAGTCATTTAACTGTGCTATGAAAGCACAGCTGCACAGTGTCACTTCCCTTAGATCAATAAAGCAGGAATTGTCCTGGAAATGAATGGGCTTGTACCTGTCAGCACGGTCCCTGCGGGTCAGCCTCTCCATTACCAGCTAACACTGACTCTGGCCACAACTCTTTAGTACATGAAAAGAGATGAGCTTGTCTTGGTGAAAAAGAGACAACAGCTTCTCCATCAGTTCCTCTTTCAAGATCATCTTTTTGCAAAAATGTAATTCAATTTGTTTTTATTGGTGCTTATTAAGACATACATTGCTGTTTCTTGTTTATACTTAATGTTAGTATTTCATTTTGTTTCTTTTACATTCCTTTACTTTTTCTTTTTCTTGCAGTTCTTTCTTTAAGGCCGATGATGACGACACCCCCATCAAACGTTGTCCCAAATGTAAAGTGTACATAGAGAGAGATGAGGGCTGTGCCCAGATGATGTGTAAAAACTGCAAGCATGCATTCTGCTGGTATTGCCTGGAGTCTCTGGACGTAAGTTTTGACAGCAGCCGGAGTGCAAAATATCTCAGCTTTACAGAATCATCATTTATTCACCCTCATTTTGCTCCAATCTTGTATTTTTTTTACCGGAAACGCAAACGAGATGTTAGACAGAATCTCTGAGCAGTTGTTTTTGTTTACAAAACAAACGTGGATGGTGATTTAAAATGCCGAACTTAAATGGACAGTTCACCCAAATATGAACATTCTGTCATCATTTACTCAACCTGGAGTTGTTCCAAATCTGTATACATTTCTTTGTTGTGTTGAACACAGATAAAGATATTTGGAAGAATGCTTATAATTAAACAGTTCTTGCCCACCATTGACTACCAAAGTAGGAAAAATTACAATGGTAGTCAAAAGTTCCTCTGTGTTCATCATTTGCACTTGAGGTGCCGTTTTGTACACAAATTACACGATTAAAACTTTTGGTCTGTTCCTCTCACAAAGCCATAGTTTTATGTGACTTTATCAGACCGGATTATAGCACCCAGATTTGTTATCCTTGTTGAAGCTTACAGTAATATTTATTTTTCTGATGTCCATCCAGACATACCGTTTTGCATCTCCTTTTGTGTTTTAAGGAGACACCAAGCAATACAGGTTGATGTAGTATGTAATTATGACAGTTTTATTCATGGGCGAACTGTTCCCTTACCAGTCTTGCAGTATGCCACTATATTTGTGTTTTCAGTGGTCATTTGTGTCCGTCATTGAGGCGACACGTTCGGCCCCTCATTGAAGGCCGTAAATGCAACAGTGTCCTTCACTCAGCTGTTCTGAACACCCACAGCGATAATGAACGCTCTCTCAAAATACTGTGTTTTCAACAGGACGACTTCCTCCTGATTCATTATGACAAAGGACCCTGCCGGAACAAATTAGGCCACTCGCGAGCCTCCGTGATCTGGCACAGAACACAGGTGGGCGCACATGTTTTCTTCTCTCTTTTTTCCTTCGCCGTAGTCACAGAGTGCACCTGTGCACACGCACTTGCACGTGTACGTACAAAAACGTTCTTTATGCCTTTGGTAAAAGACCCCCCCCTCACATTGCTTGTGTCTTTGGCACATTCTGTGCTGACATTTTTCAATATCAGGCTCATTAGACCCACTGTCCATTATGTCTTTCCAATTTTCCCATTTTTCTCCAGTTCATAAGATGAGCAAAAGCTGCGCATGAAAACACCTCCAAAGGATGCCATTAGGAGCAATTGAGGACAATAAAGTATGCAGAAAAGGGGTTTTGAAAGAACCCTACTAACATTGCTGTTAATTTTCTTTCTTGGACCATAATGCACTCAAATTCATAAATATGCTTTAAAGGCGGGGTGTCCAATTTCTCTTAGCCGTTGTTGATGTTCAAATCACCAAAACAGACACACCCCTACCCCCATCTTTCGCTTTCGTCAGCGCTCGGCTCGACTAATGTCTGTCCTGTGCACTGTGCACCTTACTGCTGATTGGCTACAAGGTTGTTTTGGTACTCGGCCCGACTTTGTCTGAACAAGCGTAATTCGGAAATCAGACAACCCCGCCTTTAAACCGTGCTAAACAACAGTTTTTTCTCGATTCTGATTGGACGAAAGGCGTTTGAATCACTGCCAAGCTGATATATGGTCATAATGCAGTCTTTCTTGGTGAGCGCCTTTAATGATACTATAATTATATTTTTTAATAAACGTATTGTCAGATCATGATGACCTACATTAGTACTTTCAGGTAGACTAGGGTAGGTTTAGTCATCATGCAGTATCTTGTGGAAGGATAGCGCTGAACTTTTATGAACAATTTTTTGTTGTTGTCCAAAGTAATGTAAGACAATATAATTCATAAGAATATAGCATTGCTGTTGTACTATAGCATACCTTATTGCATTATAAACAATGGTGAGCGTAACATCTGTTACACAAAGAAAATATATTTTCCTATATTTCCTATATATTAAATCTTTTTATATATATTTGAAGATCTATAGAATAATACATAATTATATTACAATATATTGAATTGTGTGTAAGGAATAGCAGCTTTTCATATTGCCGCTGTCATTCTGAAACCTTTTATTTTCATATTACGTGATTTTTGTTTTCCATAAATCATTATTAGTTACCCTTTATGTTTTTCACTAAGTTTTGCAAATATCTAACCAATTAAAAATATTAAAACGTGTCAACTTTGACAACACCCTGTTGAATCATTTAATTAGTACCATGTTTTTTCCCATTTCCTGAAAACAGCGAATTTGGACATCCGAGGTTTTGGAAGGACAGCAGCGATATTTTAAAATATAAAGGGGTAGTTGAGAAATATACCGTACATGTGTCATATGGTGTGATATAGCAAATATTTAGAAAACAAGCTGTTAATAACATATTATTTATATTATTAATGTTCATATTTATAATATAAAATAACATAAGATACATTTTTTTGTTTTTTAAGTTGCTGTCACACATTTACGGTATATTTCTCAACAACCCATATATGGAAATATATAATTTATAATTTATTATGTATAATTTTTTCCAGTATATTACCATATATTTTTGATTCGGGATTGCAATTCCTTGTATGATAATGCTTTACTTACTATAAACCATATGAACATAAAGTGCAAGACTTAATTTTTTAAAATGCTGACATCATTCTGCTGAACATAATGTTGGAAAGGTGAGCTGGCCTTGAAACTATGAAGAGATTTCAGTACATTTGCACAAAGACATCTGTTGCTCAGCAGGGAAGAGTGAGTCACATTAAGCTTCATAAGAGCCCAGCGGCTCAACGCCAGCCCTCTGAGTTTGAATTTTACTAAGCTTCAGCCTGTGTAGCATCAGAAATTTGACTCTTTATGAATTAGTAAAGATGGAGTTACCGGGCTGTGCTTTCCCGGGTCTGAGCCCCGGGGTTCTTTCATTTCACTGCTCTCCACTTCTGTTCTCATTCCATTTCATGAGCGTTTTTTCAGCCTGGGAAAGAGCTAAATTTACATAGAGAATGAAAATAGAGTGTGCGGAAAAGGGTCCCATGATAAATTGGTATGATTATCATTCTAGGAATGGGATGACGTTGGGAAGTATGAAAATAAAGGGCCAATTGTATCACCTTGAAGAAATCATTTAGATCTTGAGAAGAGTTTCAAATGCCTCTGTCTTAGAATGATGTGAAGTAAGAATGCATAGAATTGATTCAATATCTGTTCTATTTTGAAACAGTTATAAATTGAGGTCTGATGCCATTATGTGGTGGATTATGGTACTGCATTGAAAAAGAGTGATTTTTAGTGAACATGGCTTTAAATACAAATGATATCTCGGATCAAGCAGCTTATTGCTACTACTTTTCTACGTACATTACATTCTGAGAGAAATCTATAGTGGCCATTTATTGTCTTGCTGCAATCTGTGTTGTCTGACTTTTATTTTATTTTGTCTGCAGGTTGTTGGAATCTTTGCTGGTTTCGGTCTTCTTTTACTGGTAGCCTCACCTTTCTTGCTGCTTGCCACGCCCTTCGTTCTGTGCTGTAAGTGCAAATGCAGTAAAGGTGACGATGACCCTTTACCCACCTAACAGCCCGTCCCGAGGAGTCGCTGTACGAGGAATTCTGGTCATCTCCTTTAATCGTTTTTCCTTTCTTCCTCCGCCTTCGAGCTTTTCATCAAGCGGTGGGACTTGCGCATTTGAAGCCGCAACGTGAGCATCTCACGCCAAGGTTACCGGCACAGTTAGCTGAGTAGGCTACATCCCTGCAGGCTCAGAGAGACCAAAAGGGACCTGCCCTTGCTTAGGTGAAGGATTTGAAAGTGGAGTTACCTCTCCGCAGTACTGTGGGAGACAGCATGGGGGCGCTGTTCCGTTCTGGCGCTTGTCTTTTTTGTGTACGGACGTTTTGCATATGCTCTACTGGAGGGTTCTGTTTTAACAGAGAATATATTGAGTATGTTTGTCTGTCTGTGTGCACAGTAGCAGTTCAGTCACATGGTTTATTCGTTTTCACTTGTATTGCACAGAGATGGGGCTTTTCTGTCACTTTAAATGTGAGCGTATTTAATTTCTTGTACAGAAACATTACAATTTAACATTACGTTACTGTCTTTTATTCTAAACCCACAGATAAACGGAAGCTCTGTTCCAAAACCTAGTGAGATGTCATGCTTTCTATTGCCTACACAGGCAGCTCCTTTTAAAGGTCCAGTGTGTAATTTTTGGAGAATCTATTGCAATATTATATACATAACTATGTCTTCAGAGGTGTATGAAGACCTTACATAACGAAGCGTTATGTTTTTACTACCTTAGAATGAGCTATTTCTATCTATATACACTGTGGGGTCCCCTTGCATGGAATTCGCCATGTTGTTTCTACAGTAGCCCTAAACGGACAAACTGCTCTACAGAGCACATTTCGTAAATACGTTATCTCCTTCGGCAAAGAAGTGAAAACGTGAAGACACTTTAGTCCTGTGTCAGCCACCGTAGTGCTTCGAAAGGGAGGGAGAGAGGTGGCGTGAGCCATTGGTTGCAATTTGCAACCTCATCGCTAGATGCCACTAAATTTCATACACTGGACCTTTAAAGCCAGCATCATGGAACTTTTCTGCAGACAGCAACTCTGTGCATCATCCTAATGTGAAGCGCATGAAAGACTCGACTCACTGTTGATTTCAGTAGAGTTTGGAATTAGCATGTTGCTAAGTAGTAGGATATGCTAATAAGCATAAAAATGAAGTACACACAATGAAATCTTACTATTCGGTTGTTAAGTGGTGACGTAAGAAATGCTGTTTCCGGCTCCAAGCATCTATTCATTTCAAGCGGGGCTACAGCTTTTAATGAGCAGTGTTTACTCACATCGCATAATTAAGCGGAGCATTTATTAACTCACAGTATACACTACAGTCTCCAGGATTACTATCAATATTTGAATAAATTATGAAAAATGAATCACTGACTGGCCATGTGGGATTTCGTTACGAAGTGAAAGTTTAGGATCGTGGTTTTCCGATAGTTTTACAGCTCGCCGTCAGTGTATATTAGCATTTGTTGTTGTTAGCCTATAGCATCTTATTGAGCGTTTGGACCCTGAAACACCTTCCATGTATGGTGGTGCGTGACGTCAGACTAAACAACCACATACAGCTATTATAAACTATATACAGTATCTATCTGTAATTTTTTATTTCACCTCTTGGATTTAATCTGTCACTGGGCTCATTGCAATGCATTCTGGGATGCTGGGATTGCCTTCTCTGCAAAGGATGCTTGTGATGATGAATTTTTGACCAAATCAAGGCAAAGCATCTTGTTTCAAGGTTGCAGTGCACCTTTGATGTCTTAATATTATGTCTCCATAGGCAGCTCAGAAGGTTTTGGAACAGTGTCCTAGATTTTTTTACTATACTTTTTACTACATTGACATTTGCTGTTTTGATTTTTTGTGATCTAGGGTTATGCAGATTATATTCGTTTTTTTATTCCTGGATTTAAACCAGTGTCCCATATTTGCCATCAGGGCTTCAAATTAACACCCAGTAAATGCAGGTGGGTTTCAGCAGTGGCATGTAACCCATTCAATCCTACGTACAGTGCAGTCTGCTCTCGAATTACTCTTGCAGTACTTTTATGTCATACGCTGATCGGTCTGTTTATCGCCGCGTGATGTTAAACACAAAATATATATTCAACCCAGGCAAAGGTGCTAGTGGGAGTGACTGTATTACACAAACAGAATTTGATCGGTTAGTAGGTGTTAACATCAGGCCCTGTTTGCCACATTTGCAGCACCTTCTGGCACCTCCTGTTTCAATCATACGAGACCAAGTCCTGTCTACTTGAATGAGGGAATACAGATATCTTTTAAATCGCCAAGATCACAATACAACAGCATATTTCGAACCAAAAATTAAACCTGATGTCAACCATAACTTTTGTTTCTTAAAAGTCCAATGTGTCATTTTTTGGAGGATCTATTGACAGAAATGCAATATAATATACATAACTATGTCTTCAGAGGTGTATAAAGACCTTACACAATGAAGCGTTATGTTTTTATTACCTTATAATGAGCCATTTCTATCTACATACACCCTTGCATAATTCTCCATTCTGTCAGCCGTCGTAGTGTTTCGAACGGAAGGGGGATTTCGCAATTCGCAACCTTGCCACTAGATTTCACTGACTGGACCTTTAAGCTCAAGTTGTGTTTCATTTTCCCTCATTCATAGTAATAGAACTGCTGCATTTTGTTGAAATCTATAATCTTTGATTTGAACCTTTAATTTGATTTCAACTTAAGGGCTGCTCTGTTAACTTTCTTCGAACACTTAAGATTACAAGTAGCTAAATGCAAGCTGTACAATAATGGAACCAAATAAGCAGTGATGTTAAAGTGATAGTTCACCCAAAAATAAAAATGCTGTCAACATTTACTCACCCTGTTGTCATTTCAAACCTGTATGACTTTCTTCCGCAGAACACAAAAGAAGATATTTTGAAGAATGTTGTTAACTAGCCCCCATTCACTTGCATTGGTTTTGTGTCCATGGGGGCTATAGCTGTTCCATTATAAACTTTCTTCAAAATAAATTATTTTGTGTTCTGCGGAAGAAAGAACGTCATAAAGGTTTGAAATGACAAGAGGGCGTGTAAATGATGACAGAATTTTCATATTTGGGTTAACTATAATTTTAAGGCCCTTTTTAAGTGCTGTAAGCATACTGTATTTTAGAATACTCATATTTTTGGATGTGTATGAAATGCAAGATAAGCTGCCGTAAAGTATGATAATGAATTGGAAAATTATATGCCGTTAAAATATTTTTGTCAATCTGAAACTTTTACATTTTTGGAACAGTCTCTGGTTCTGTAGGGATTATACACTGATTTCAAGCTTGGTTTGCTTAAAGATTTTCTCGTCCAAGCAATGTATCTATGCAAGTTTATACAACTTGATGATTAAAAAAAGTGTGGCTTCTGTTGTCTTGAATTCACAAAGTTCCGGTTGCTAGTTTCTAGATAAAAGAAGAAATATATCAATGTTGAAAACAAAGTTGATAATTTTCTGAAAAGCCTTTGTGGAAATATTGAGAACTGGCACAAATATTTTTAAGTGATTTCTTGCTTTGAATAGATTTTAGAGTTGAGGATGATAATATTCTGATGTTAGCATCTTGCCTGCAAAGTCTGAAATAGCTTGCAGATTTTTTAAAGCTGTTGAGCCATTAAACAGTATATAATTTTAAAATATTGAAACAGAGCACCAGCCATATTTGTAGCTGGAAGATATGTAGCTCATTTCCTTAAAATCCTTAGTGAGATTTCCTCAGATGACATTTTAAATTGATGTAATGCGATATGTAATGCAAGCTGCCATATTGAAGGAGATGATCAATTTGATTGTCTCTCCTTCGTAACGTTTTGTTAGCCCTGAAAATCTCTATATTCACAAAGTTGACTATATTGACAAAGTAGCGAATAGCCTTTTTGATTGTTAGTCACATTTATGCTAGGTAGCAACTTGCATTATTATGTTTTAGCCTTAAATTTTAAAGTACCTCACTAGTTTTTTCTTCTGTAGCCTAATGTTTTGTTTGTTTGTTTTCTTAAAAATATTTACTCATATCCTCCAACTTTTGTGATGTTCAAAGATAAAACCTTTATGCATATACGCAGAGAAAAACTGTTGTACATAAAATGGCAAATTTGTGGACTAATGACGTTATTTGTTACACATCACTAGTTTTATTAGAAGTAGATCTTCTTTACACAGATGTTCAACAATAATTCTTAGATTCAATTATGATCCTCTGGTTAATTTTACAGACTTAGATAATTAAATTAACGTTTTAACACCTTCACCAACATTTTAAGCATCAGTCCCTGAAAAAACTCGCAACAATCAGTGTGATAAATGGAAGCAAAGCACAGCAACAATGTCAGTTATAAATAGCACATGTTGAGCAAAACCTAATTGTCATTACATTCAGCAACATTCTCCATTTCATGTGCAACAAAGTACGGTAATGCATATGCATACATGTATATTGACAATCGTGCCAAGCAGGTTTTTAAGACATTGAAGACAGAGTATATAGATAAATATGTACTTGATGTATGTGCTAAAAAAATCCCATATTGGTGTATTCCATTCATTTGTATGTACGTTTTGGTTACAGTACTCATTTCGTGTTTTTTTGTACATTGTTTATAAAACATACATTTTGTAATGTAATCGTTTTTCTTGAGGATAGTTGAAATGACACTTCATTCAGGCTGTTCATTCAGTTGGTGATTATTTGGTTCTCTCAGTTTGGATAGCACAGCCTCGTGTTCCTATTTAAAATGCCATTTGTTTCAGAGTATTAGAACATATTGTGGAAATACTTCTAGAAATACATTATAGATCATGCAAACAGCCAAATATTGTGTTGTTCCTTTTTTGTAAAATTTGCTTGTTGCACAAGACTTGGCTTTGCCAAATTTTTTTTGTATTTACATATTAATCTCACTTGAACTCTATACTCTATTTGTATGTATCAGTATCAGGCTTTTATGTATTCCAGATATCATTATTATTTTTACCAACTGTAAAAAATTGAATTAGGGACCTTAGGCGTGTACCTTTATCATTACTTCTAAAATTGGTTTTCTCTTAATTTCCTTAGGTGGCCTTTTAATGTATGTGTTTTGTTTTTGATACATCATAAAGAAAATATCACTTTTATTCATTGTAAATCGGCACCAAATTGCATTTGTACAGTTATAACGTTGTAAAATTGCATGTGTGTGATGTCTTGGTCTAACAAAAAAATACAACCACAAAATTTTTTACATGACCTGTAATGTCAGTGCCACTAACACTGTGAAATTCAAATGTATTCATGTTTATGGGTTTTATGTTACTTTGTTTATATTTGCATTTTATTTAAATGTCAAGAAAATTAAGGACCACTGTTGAAAACTATAAAATAAAAAATTCAATTAATTCATAAATTAATTACTATTTGTATTGGCCAAAAATTAAAGACCACTGTTGAAAACTATAAAATAAAAAATTCAATTAATTCATAAATTAATTACTATTTGTATTGGCCAAATATACATACAAGTACAGCTGGGCTGGGGAGATTTTTATTACCTTTTTAAATCTGTTACAATATTTTTTTGTTGGTTGATTTATGATTTTTAAAAAGAACATTTTAACAGAGTATAATTAGCTAAAAAAAATGATAAATTAAAAGTAAATACGCATTACTAATTTCCTAATTCACTGCTTCTATTTTACTTTCTTTTATTGCTTAATACAAATGTTTACATTACAAAAGATATCATGTTAGTTTTCTCAGCAAAAAAATAAAAACAAAACACGGACTTGTAATGGTCTCAGACTGTTGAATCTCATTGTATATAATCTAAACAAAATTGAACCGATTTGTAGCTACTACCGCTACTAACTAACACACTAAAATAATACGTACTAGGAAATTACATAATAAAAGTTTCTAGTTCCAGGTAATTGAACGTTCCCCGGAAACAGACGAGTTGAATTTTTTTCACATTATTATCGAAAGAGGATCCACACAGTTTCACGGATGGATGAAGCTTTGAGAGACTCTCTAAAGTCTCTATGCAATGGTGGTTCGTGCTGCTTTCATATATTTTAATGGACATTCATCATTCTCCGGTGACATATCCCGTCAATATTGATATTTGTATGCATGATTTTTTTTAGGCGTGGTTAATAACCGGAACAAAACGTGCCGCCGCGTATATTCGTAACTAAAAGACAGTAGATGTTGTCAGCTGTGGCGTGGACTTTAAATCCAGACGTGGTGCTTTGACACAGGTGATGTTACGTTACATCGCCAGTATGGAGTCGTTTGTATTTTATTTATTACTGTTTTCTCCGTTGTGTGTCCGTTGTGCGGTGAAACCAGTGTCTGTTGAGGAAGACTTGCGAACTCAGGAAGAGTTGGAAGAATTTGGTAAGTTGGTGTGTTGAGCAAAAGAAAAAGCGGGATATTTTAGGGAGAAATCAGATATGCTGTTTTAACTGGACATGTGTGGAGGTTGTCTTTATCAGACTTTCTTCCTTTTCCTGTTTTGACTTTTGACAATGCCCGTTTGCATACGAGGTACATTTCCTCTTGCATGGAAATTGTTGCATTTGCAGTTTAACTGCATAAGTAATAGATTTTCATTTATCTCCTTTATAAAAATGTATGACTATATGTGAATGTTTTACTGTTATTTCTAAACAACATATACATTCATACAAATTTCAAAGCATGTAAAAAGCCACGATATTTATTAAAATAGGTCTTTATCTAAACACCAAATGTTAAACCAAATGGTGCAGTTTTTAAAACAATGTTGTTGTCATCCTATGGCATGTAATGATATACAGTTAAGGGCCATAAATATTTGGACCGAGGCACATTTTTTGTTTTTTTAGCTGTGTATCAATATGTTTTCGAGTTACAGTTTTATAATAGATATTGTCTTAAAGTGCACACTCTCAGCTTTATTTAGTGTATTCACATCCAGATTATCTGAAGGATTTAGGAATTACAGCTCTTTAATATGAAGCGCCCCCCTTTTTCAAGGGACCAAAAGTAATTGGACAGTTGAATAAAAAGCTGTTTTATTCACATGTATGGGCTTTTCCTTAAATCCTTTTGTCATAAATGAAGCATGTTAAAGGTCTGGAGTTGATTCTACATGTGGTGTTTGCATTTGGAAGCTGTTGCTGTGAACCCACATCATGGGGTTCAGGGAGATCTCCATGCAAGTGAAACAGACCATAGTTAGATTTTAAAAACACTACACATCCGTCAGAAAGATGCCAGGAACATTAAGAGCGGCCAAATCAACAATTTGGGACATTCTGGGGGGAAAAAAACACACCGCTGAGCTCAGTAACAAAACAATCCTGGGCGTCCATATGAGATCAAAGTGGTGGATGATGACATTATCCTCTCCATGATAGAGAAAAACATCTTCACAGCTTCCAGACAAGTGAAGAATTAATCCGGATGCTTCTGTCTTCTGTTACATCACCAAAAAACACCAGTGACCCAGTGCCTGAGGACGTCATGCGTGGAAAGGAATCACACTGCCTGAACACTATTTTACTGAAGATGTTGTATGCTCATATCATGAGATATTCCAAGCCTTCTCCATATCTTTTATTCTTTTTAGTCTTATGCAGGCTGAAATTAATTTGATCTCTCCAAAAAAATGCTTTCTAGAGCTTGTTCGGCTATTTCAGAAGTCTAATCTACCCATCCTATTCTTGAGGCTTTTGCACCTTGTTGTGAACTTGTATTCTCTTTATTGTTTTGATTGACAAACATTGACATATTTACCTCTTGGAGAGTGTTCTTCACTTGTCCGGACGTTGTGAAGGTGTTTTTCTTCATCATGGAGAGGATAATGTCATCATCCACCACTTTGATCTCATATGGACGCCCAGGATTGTTTTGTTACTGAGCCCAGCGGTGTGTTGTTTTTTTCTTAGAATGTACCAAATTGTTGATTTGTTGATTGTTGGCCGCTCTTAATGTTCCTGGCATCTTTTTGACGGATGTGTAGTGTTTTTAAAATCTAACTATGGTCTGTTTCACTTGCATGGAGATCTCCCTGAACCCCATGATGTGGGTTCACAGCAACAGCTTCCAAATGCAAACACCACATGTAGAATCAACTCCAGACCTTTAACATGCTTCATTTATGACAAAAGGATTTAAGGAAAAGCCCATACATGTGAATAAAACAGCTTTTTATTCAACTGTCCAATTTCTTTTGGTCCCTTGAAAAAGGGGGGCGCTTCATATTAAAGAGCTGTAATTCCTAAATCCTTCAGATAATCTGGATGTGAATACACTCTAAATAAAGCTGAGAGTGTGCACTTTAAGACAATATCTATTATAAAACTGTAACTCGAAAACATATTGATACACAGCTAAAATAACAAAAAATGTGCCTCTGTCCAAATATTTATGGCCCTAACTGTAGATGCTTTATCACCCAGATGCGCTCAACTCCTTACTGTCAGAATTTGAGGTTCTTCCTGCATCAGGTCTGCATCTCCATTCGATCAAAAAAAGGGATGTTGATGCCCCATCACATATGGAGCGGATGGTTAGCTTCTCAGCACTGGACAGGTAAAGCTGTCTGATCGTCATGTGTCTTACTTGCTATTACACAGTGAAAAACTCTATAGAGAGACTCTGTATTCAGATCACCAGGCTGCTGCCTGGGGCAGATCAGATGATACACAGAAAGTGATGATACTTTATGGTTTCTTCTTGTGACTGTGTGCTGTTTAATGTTTGTGTGTGATCTTTAAAGTGATAGTTCTCCCAAAAATGAAAATTCTGTCACAATTTAATCACCCTCTTGTCATTTCAACCTTTATGACTTTCTTCCGCAGAACACAAAAGAAGACATTTTGAAGAATGTTAACTGGCCCCCATTCACTTGCAATGGTTTTGTGTCCATACATTGGAAGTGAATGGGGGCCAGTGCTGTTTGCTTACCAACTTTCTTCAAAATATCTTCTTTTATGTTAATGTGTAAGAAAGAAAGCCATTAAGATTTGCAATGACAAGAGGGTGATTAAATTGTGACAGAATTAAAATTTTGGGGTGAACTATCCCTTTAAATGATTATTGGAGTAGATCCTTGAGATGTCAAGTTGTAAAGCTGTACTGTCTTTGTCATGTAGGCACTTCAAGTTGTACTTGACAACCAATACAGAACTTTTCACAGAGGACTTTAAGGCTGTAATTGTAGACAAGGATGGAAATGAGGTCCAATATGATGTTCAGTTACAGAATTTCTTTAAAGGACATGTAGTAGGTAAGACGTAGAACAGGAATAATGGATTTTTCTATAAGACTGGCTTAGATCTGCAGATATATCACGGGTCATTGTATGATGTGCCATCAGGAGAGGAACACTCGCGTGTGCAGGCACACATCGATGGAGATGAGTTTTCAGCCCATATTCTCACTGATGATGCCGAATATAATGTGGAGGTGATTTGCTGATTGTTTTCAATCTCTCCAGCTTTAAAGAAGATGTGTTCATTTTTACTTTTCATATCCCATTTTAATGTGCAAAGACTATAGCATACTTTGCCTGCTATACATAAGCCGTTTGTTGGTAGATTATTTACCTTAACAGTTGCAGAAAAGCGGAAATTTCAGAAATCCATTTAAAACCAGTAATAATTTCTATGAGATGAAAAGTAGTATGTAGACTACCAAAAACAGAGATTAAACACCTCAACCTTTGAAAGCGTATGAAGTCAAATCTGTTCATTTGTGTCCATGTCCTGTTATCTTAAATTGACAAAATAATCTAAGCCCAAAGTAACCCAAAAATGAAAATGATGTCATCATTTACTCACCCTTAAGTTGTTTCAAACCTGTATGAATTCCATTGTTCTGTTAAACACAAAGAAAGCTATATAGAAGAATGTTTGTAACCAAACAGTTCTGGGGCACTATTGACTTCCATAGTAGGAAAACACTACTACAGTTGTCAGTGGTGCCCCAGAACTGGTTTCCTACATGCTTCAGAATATCTTCTATTTTCTTTTCATTTTTGAGTGAACTATCCCTATAACAATGACTCATCCTTTCCTTAGGGGGAGCGTGTTAAAAATACAATTGCTCTGCTTTTAAAAGTGCGTCCTACTCATGATGTTTCTATCAGCCCTTGTGGCGATTCACAGAGAGACCCGCTGATGGGCGTTTGCTGGTGTACCGTTCAGAGGATATAAAGAACCTCAGTCGACTGTCATCGCCTAAAGTGTGTGGATATGTGAACGCTGATGCCCAGGAACTGCTGCCTGAGGAGGCCAAAGCAACGGGACAGATAGAACAGGAAGAGGGTGTGTATATACATGACAACATAAAATCTGTCTTTTACGGATGACAACTACTATCCATGACTCATACTATACTCGGTCATTTGTACAACTCTGTTCTTTTACACTGATGTAACCAGGTCATGATAACAGATATTCCAACTTTAATCACATGCTCGTGAGGAGAGAATCATCATTACTGCATGAGTTGTGTAGGAGTTATGCATGTGGCTGACAAAGGCCACCCATTCACGTACATAGTCACCCAGCAATGACCTGCTGCCATAAGAATTGATGATTGTCTGTGGACTAGTTAGTAACCATGGATCTAATAACATGATTCTTTGTCTTATTTTAGTCACGAGATCCCCTGTTGTATTGAACATTGTCATATATGGATGTAGAAGCTGTGTTTATCTCACCGAACAGATGGATCAAAGCTCAGGAAACTGAAGATAATTTTGTTTGATAGCATGCATGTATGATTATTTATTTGACATCCAGAGCCTCATCAAAGAGAGAGAAGATCTTCACATGACCCCAAGAAGAACACCTGCACTCTGTTGTTAGTGGCAGATTATCGCTTCTTCAAGCACATGGGGCGCGGACAGGAGAGCACCACCCTGAACTACCTTGTGAGCACGTCAGCATACAGGAACATTAATGATGTGGACTGTGGTTGATCACATACACGGATAATTACATTTTGTGTGTTTTGTTTCTTTCAGATTGAGCTGATAGACAGAGTAGATGATATTTACAGAAACACATCCTGGGATACTGAGTTTAAAGGCTACGGTGTGCAAATTCTTCAGGTGACATCATCTTGATAATCTAATTGTGGCTTTCATGGCAAATATGCAGATTTTTTTACGTAATCAAAATCCAGAGTGCTTGTCCTTTTCCTGCTACTTTTCTTTAAATCATGAAATCACTTTGGCAAGTTAGAGTACATTCAAATACAAAGAAACTAAAAGTTTGTTGTTCGTCTATTAAAAAGTTTCAGGTTTTGTCACATGTGTTGTCTTGTAGCAAACTCCGGATGACTTCATGTTGGGAATTTTGTGCAATCAATCTGCCAAAGACAAAAGAGAATCTGATGTACACTACAGGTCAACAGTTGTAGAACTTGTAAGCTCATCAAAACTGGAATAACACAAAGGGAACTATTAGAATTATTTTGCGACAAAAACATTTGAACACAAATTTTTTTTAGCCTCTGAGATTTCTGGGGTAGTCAAAAAATGGCTTTCCTAAATTCTTCAAAATATTTTATTTTGTGTTCAACAGAAAAATATACAATCATTTTTCCTACTATGGTAGTCAATTGTGCTTTTTCATTTTTTCAGTCTTTGTGTTCAACCAAACAAAGACATTTATACAGGTTTGGAACAACTTGAGGTGGTTTAATTTTGCCTAATTCACAGAATGGCATTTTATCAAGCAGCTTCTTTGGGTTTGGTTTTTATATTAAAGGAGTTCCCATCAATTCTGTGCTCTTATTGTCTGCTCTTTTTTCATTATTCAGTCAAAGTCATCCATTTCAAAAACATTTTTATTTTACTTTAAATGTATGTTTATATTTGCAAAATTATATTTTTGTCTACAAACTAATTTCACTCATTTAAGCATACACCTTCAGATCAAAACTTTTAAAGATAATGACAAATATTTGACTATGGTGTTCTAACTTTTGACCATGTATGTAACGTGATGTGTAATGTAACCTAATTTCTTATAATTGCTCATTTCTGCTATGAATCGATTGTTTTTTACTATTTAAAATGTGTTATATTTAATATTACCCCCACAGATTATCATAAACCAGAACCCCACAAAAGTTGACCCAGGAGAGATTCACTACAACATGGATGGCAGCCCATTAGGAAGAAAGGATGGTGTGTGGGATGTGAAGAAGCTTCTAGAAGTAAGTGCCAGGCCTCTTTAAATATACACACTACAAGGTGTCAGGAAAGTTCTGGTACTAAACACTTATTTTTTATCTGTGCGCTGTGCAATCTGTCACTTTTGCCGTTGCTTTCGCCATTTCAGTATGAAACACAAAGTTGCAGTTACCTTACATACTTATGCAAATTACATGGAATTTCCTTTCCCGCAAAATCATGATAGCGCAACTTATAAATGATTATTGTAAGCTTTTCGTTGCAAATGGGTTAAGATGAGGAGATAAAGACTTGAGATTAAAAATATATATATAATTTTAACCAAAAATGAGACCGGTTTGACTTGACAGGCTTTGAATGTGACAGTATGCATAGTTTTCTCATCTCCATCTTGGTCTCCTCAGCAATTCAGTTTTGACATCGCAGACAACGCCTCTGCTGTTTGCCTCGCTCATCTCTTTACCTATCAGGACTTCGATGAAGGAACTCTGGGTCTTGCGTACGTGGCTCCTTCCAGGCAACAGGGATTAGGTGGACTCTGCCCCAAGCGTAAGGCTCTGCTCAATTTAAAATCAATGAAATACTGTATTCAAACACAGACCTGACCTTGCATATTCATGTTTTCCTGCAGCCTATTATCCATCACAGTCAGTCAGGAGACCCAGTTACCTGAACACTGGCCTAACAAGCACTATGAATTATGGGAAAACAATCCTGACCAAGGTGTGTTTTATGTGTTTCTGCAGACCAGAGGTTGGATTTTATACACTAGATGTTAGTTCATTGTTATCAGGTGAGACAGTTATGTGTTGTCTGATCTCCAGGAAGCAGATCTTGTAACCACCCACGAGCTCGGCCACAACTTTGGAGCAGAACATGATCCAGACAACATAGCTCTCTGTGCACCAAATGATGAGCAGGGCGGAAAGTATGTCATGTACCCTATTGCAGTCAGCGGAGATCATGTCAACAACAAGGTATTGCTCCTCCTGGGTTACGATTTTTTTAACATGTAGTTGAAGTTTTTAACAACCCCTTGGTTCTAGTTGATTGATTCCCACACCGTGATTGGTATCTCATTGTGTGGTTAATTTCTGACATACAGTTTTCAGTAAAAAAGACACTCTAAGCTTCATCAAATGATGAGAGACTTGTAGTGGGTGCTTTAAGGAAAGGAAACACCCACAACACCTTAGCAGCCATGTAACAACTTCATAAGCAGCCATACACACTCATAGTAGTTGTGACTTTTGTAGTGGAAAGCACCACTCTTACAAAAATGTAAAATAAAACATAAAATAAAAAAATCAAACATTATGTGATGGGTGGACACCAAACATCTTCAGGCTTTGAGAATGTACTCATGTACCAGTCCATTTGTATGTGTTTCATTCAGCTGTTTCTTCTCACAGCACTTCTCCAGCTGTAGCAAGTCCTCAGTCAGTAAGACCTTAAAGTTGAAGGCCCACCAGTGTTTTAAGGAGAGGAGCAGCAAGCTGTGCGGAAACTCGCGTGTGGAAGAAGATGAGGACTGCGATCCTGGACTCCTTCATCTCAATGATGACCCTTGCTGCACAGCTAACTGCAAACTCAAGAATGGCGCCAAGTGCAGGTAAAGAAGCATTAAAGCACACACATTCCAACTGTGAATAAATTTAATCACACAAGTTCCATTTTTTTACTATGTACAATAGTTTAAATTGGTGGTCCGACACTTTTAAATAGCCAATGCTTATAACTAAAGAATGATGAAAATCAGTCATCTCATATTTATATTGTTTAACATGTTTACAATTTTTTTTTAAATATATTTTGTAAGTATTGAAACGTGGTGTCACTGGGGTTGGGTGTTCGAACCCCGTGTGCAGCGTGTCACATTTATATGTTAAGTCAACGTTTCGTTCCCACTTGTTTATCTGTTTTCACATACTGTGCCGGTATAGCTCTGCTCTGTGCTTGCTGCATTTTGTGGGCTTGGCCCCGTATCGCTGCTTGTAGCTATATTTTTTTATATATTTACAATTAAGTATTGTAAAAAACAAGTTGTAAAATAAATATTAATGTGTAAAAACGTTAAACTTTGCATTATATATGTTGTGTGCCATGCATTATACGTATATGCCCTGCTCTCTAGATATTGATATTAGCATTTCAAATGATTACTGCAAATCTCTGAATGTCAGTGTTGTGATACTGTTCTCTGTGTATTTCAGTGACAGAAACAGCCCCTGCTGCGGAAACTGTTCATATGAAAGTTCAGAGAAGATCTGTCAGGAGAGCATCAGCGCCAGCTGCAAGGGCATGTCAAAATGCACAGGTAAATCTGCATACAGTAATGAATCTCAAAGAATCGATAGCGTTAGTTAACTTCTGTATCTTCGTATATCACTAGGCAACGGCAGCGAATGCCCTGCCCCTGGAAACCTGCCTGATGAAACAGAATGTCTGGACAAGGGCCGATGTAGGAACGGTGTTTGCAAGCCTTTCTGTGAGGCCGTGCATAACCTTGAGTCCTGTGCCTGCAATGGTAAAAATATCCACAAACCGATTCTGTGCCTTTGATTTAGCAGTTTTCTGTAATTGTATTATAATATAACCCAGAGGTTCAGGTAGACTAGAGGTCCCCATTGGTTCATAGATTTTAGAACTTATTACTCAACTTAGGGACCATTCACATTTCGCTTCATATTTGTTATTTTAAATGTAGACGCGCGGCCAGCGAACTTAAATAGGGAGTGACGTGGTCTCGATACGCATGCGGTTCGACACTACCATTTTTCTAATCGCGTCGGCACCGCATCGAGATGACAATATTTCAAATTTTCAGAATGCCGCACGCACACCGCAGGTCATGTGACAAGAACCAACCAACCATTATAGACAAGCTCAGTGAAGATGGTGACTCAAATGATCACAGCATTAATAAATCTAGTAGCTGAGTTATTGCAAGGTATTTTCAGTGCATATAATCAATCCATATATCATTAGTTTATACCTCCTCCTCTCAACGGCTAACGTGGCCCATGGTTGCTTAGCAGCGACAGGCGCCAGGAGAGCTCAAACTCCTAGGTGCTTTAGAAGGAGAAAGCAGTGCGTCTGGCGTTTTCCGCACGGTTTTAGCAGTAGCTCCTCACTGCAGAGCGCGAGATCCGGGGGGGCAAGTCTCCTCCCATTGCATTGTGATTGGTCGACACTGGATCCAGTCTCCTCCCACTGCGTCTTGATTGATCGATTGGTGGACACGTCATACTCGTGTTGTTGCTCTACCATTTCCGCATTAAGTCGTAACTTAAGTTATTAATTTGACAGAAAATCAAACTTGCTGAAGACAAACTTTATTTATTAACGTGTTTTTAATAACATATTTTATTAGATTTAGGGTTTGGGTAAGGGTACTTTTAATAACGTATTTTATTAGGTTTAGGGTTTGGGTAAGGGTACTTTTAATAACGTATTTTATTAGATTTAGGGTTTGGGTAAGGGTACTTTTAATAACGTATTTTATTAGATTTAGGGTTTGGGTAAGGGTACTTTTAATAACGTATTTTATTAGGTTTAGGGTTTGGGTAAGGGTACTTTTAATAACGTATTTTATTAGATTTAGGGTTTGGGTAAGGGTACTTTTAATAACATATTTTATTAGATTTAGGGTTTGGGTAAGGGTACTTTTAATAACGTATTTTATTAGGTTTAGGGTGAGGGTTTAGGTTAACATATTTAACTCTGATCATTACTTACAGGCGTACACTAAATTATGATTACATTGATAAGAGCAAACGTTGGCGACCACGGTTTGCAACTTAACTCTCCAAATTACGGCTAAGTATATAAAGTGGGAGGAGTCGGATCTGGATCCAACCATGCACCCTGGATGTAGTGTTCTGCAGTGAGGACCGTCTCGGTTTTAGACCGGAAATGTGAATCGCCCCTTAGTCAACTGCCTTTAAACTCTGTGTTAGAAAATGTGCCTTGACAATTAAATATTTGCCAAAATACCAAAGTTTTGGCAAATCTAGATACTGCAATATAACTCAAAAAGTTCATTTTTACAGTACTAACAATACTGTAACTTCACTAAACTATTTTGGCTTGTACATTAAAAAACAAATAAACACAATAACTGGATATACTGTGATTTGTTTTCAGAAACGGAGGACTCGTGTAAAGTGTGCTGTAAAAACAGAGATGGGCTGTGTACTTCCTTTGTCACTGATGAAGGGAAATATCTGTTTTTGCGCAAGGGCAAACCCTGTACTGTTGGCTTTTGTGATGGGGCCGTAAGTGCACTGCTGGTTTCGTGATTTAAGAATCACAGACATTAAACAGACATTACTTTTCGCAGCTATGTTGAGTAATACTGGGCTGCTTTTACTCTAGGGTAAATGTATGAAACAGGTCCAGGATGTCATTGAACGGTTATGGGACTTCATAGACAAACTGGATATCAACACATTTGGTAAGAGCTGAAAGTGATTTTTAATCAGGCGATGTGCAGAGATCTCTTTTTACCTTTTTGTAAGTGACATGGTTGATTCTTTCCTCTCAATGTTCAGGGAAGTTCTTGGCTGACAATATAGTTGGATCAGTGGTGGTGTTCTCTCTGCTTTTCTGGATTCCTCTGAGCATACTGGTGCATTTTGTGGTAAGACCAGACCATAATAAAAGCTTTTTATTTCAGTCATGTTTTTCTGGTAACACTACAATAAGGTTGTATTTGTTAGTAAATGCATTAGCTAACAACGAACAATGTAGTTTTTATGTAGAATTTCTTAATGTTGGACATGTCAACACAATTGTTCATGTTGGTTCATGTCGATTCATTGTTCATTAACTAATGTTAACAGTTGCGATTTTTGATTTTAAATATCCATTTGTAAATGCTGCAGTTAACAGGAACTAAGAACAGATGAACAGAATACTGCAGTGACTTTCTCTCTTTGCTTATTAACAGGACAAGAAACTAGATCAGCAATATGAGGAGAGCTCCAAATCCTTTATGTACCCAAGTGTAAGTCCTTCTGTCCAAAAACTCCCAGGATTGACTTCATCGTACAAAAATCAGCCTTACTAACAAACTAAACCTGCTTTAAGGTCATCCAGAACCCAAAAGTAACAGAATAACATTATATACATGTGTGCTGCTGTTAGCATGGCTACTTTTATCAAGGCTAGTGCAGGAGAGCTTGGCTGCACACGTATGACTTGTGGCTTGTCTGCTCTGACCCGTGTGGAACTGCAGCAGATGGTGGTGGAGGTGTGTAGTAAAGCTCATAATTCAGGTGAGTTTTATTGAATGGAAACCCCAAAAGTGCTTTGCACCCCGAGTGTGATGCATCGGCGCAGTGGTTGTGATGTGCTACCATCGGAAAGGCCGTCTGTGACGCTGCAGAGAAGACGCGGTTGAGCTTTGCTGTGTTGTATGTCTCATGCGTTCAGTGTGGTAAAAATCTTTTGCGTGTTTCTGGGTCGGACGTCTTTTTGGATGCAGTTCCGTATCGGTGCATTTTAAATGCACGGCTTTGAAACTCTGGATACTGCATATGCTCCAGGTGGCCGTTTTGTTTTGTTTTGTTTTGTTGTTGAGATGTGATTGTATGGTACCGATTTATTTGTTGAATGTTTTACTGCATTTAACACAAATATAGCATGCTGTTAATGTTAAATATAAAGATGGGCATTAGTTTGTCTACTTGAGTACTGAACAGATAAATCAGTTTATTTAATATGTGTTGTTTATTTAAAGTGGAGGTATCTCATATTAATCTTGAGTACCTGTAGAGTAGAATGGCATACTTCAAAACTTCGAAGAGTATTTAGTTTGATCACTTTAATAAAAGACAGATACAGCTGTATGATTATTTCCGAAAACAGCCGACCCTTCTGAAGGTGTGCAGTGGGCGGAACTAAAGCACGAGCACACAATACATCATCACATTATCCCTGCATAAGTGTTGATTCACTATAAGTTTGTGTTGTTTACATAATGCACGTATGTGCCAATTGCCAACAAAACACAGACATATGACTCAATTTGACTAACCGTGTGCGGTTCATGTCAGGCATCTTTTAGCGCTGGGACCACTCCATCTATCAGTTTCAAACAATCTGCAAATCCAGTGTGTTATATGCACCGTTTATATAACATTAATCAAATAAATGCTGTGAACAAACAAACACAGCTGAACTTCCGTAACGAAGGAAGCCCATTGATGGCTGTACTCTTTCTCTCGCTGTTTGAGGCGTGGGTGTGTATTTCCGAAAGCATACGGCGCGTGTGGGGGGGGTGTAGGCTGAACTAAAGCACGTGCGCACCCATTGCCAACAAAACACAGACATCAGTTTCATTCACCGCATGCGGTTCATGTCCGGCATCTTTTAGCGCTGGGATGGCTCCATATATCAGTTTCAAACGATCTCCAAATCCAGCGTTATATAACCATCATCACCCAAATGCAGTGAACAAACAAAAACCTGAACTTCGCGAACGTATGCTCTCTCCCCTGCACACAAGTGAAAGTGATGTCTGCGCATGCTCCTTCTCCTGTGTCGGTACACGATCCGGGATGCCTGCATGATCCGTCCGCGCATGTGCATAATGATGTAGTAGAAAACGCGCATGCGCAAATGATAATTCTGTTTTGCGACGATTTACGACACTGCACGATCTGTTCCACGCTTGCGCACCTTTGTACCGCAACTTTCACTACTGTCCACCTCTGGTCTCATGTCACTTATGTGTGCACACTATGCGTTCTTTCAAGTCATTTCCATTGTCATTTTGAAATACTCTGTAACGTTTCCCCAGACTTGTTTGTAGTTCTTTCTTCATGTAAGTGCAGATAGTCTAGGCAGAAATGCATATTATGTTCATTATTGTCTTCTGTAAACACCATTGAAGGGATTATTTTCCTCATTTAGATTATTTAGATAGATATATTAGCCTATATAGACCCATACTAATACAAAATTACTCAATTTAAAGTTAACTAATATTAGCAGCTTTTAATAAAAAAAACGACACAAACCGTCTTTGACAATACTACTGACCTCAGATTGAAACACAGCAAGTTAAGTAGGCCTAATGCCATACAGCAATGAATCGCAAAGGGGAGTATGGAGGAAACTGAAGGTTTGCAGTGACAGAAAGACTCAGACTTTATTTCACATGTAACCAAAATCGTGTATGTTCATGTAACAACTCCTTTATTATTTTGGATTAGCAACCACGTAAACACATCGTAATGCATAGTGTAAGCTACATTTAAAAACATCAAAATAGACCCGCCGTGAACTGTTAAATGAAAAACACAATGTAGCCTACAAAAATATGCCGCCAGTTGTGCCGCCTGGCCGTCAAGTGTTTCATCGCATGCGTGATACCAATAGTGTAGGGAAACCGTGACGTGGTTTACTACGTAATTACGCGCATGCGCAGAACGGATCGTGCAGGCATCCCGGATCATGTCCGACATCCTGCTCTCCTTGCTGCCGCGTGCTTTTCCGGGAGAATTGTCCAATAAGGGACGAAAAAAAATTGTTACGAAACAGTTTTATATGTTCGAAAAACTTTCTGAAACCTGTACGATCGCTGGGGGAGTGTATTGTGCACAGAAATACTACGTAATATGCCCAACTACGCATGAGAAGACAGCACGTTTAACATTGTAAAGAGATGCATGAATGCATGACACACCGTTGCACCACCCCTTTAATAGAATGGCTGCCTACTGAACAGAGCCCAAACCCGCTTAAAGCCTAAATAGATTACTAAAATGAGTTTTTATGAGCAGCAAAATATTTTTAGTCAAGTTGCAATGTTTGCGAGTTTTATGAATTTGCTGTTACTTTCAAGTACTCAAACACTAATTCCCATCACTAATGATGCAAATGATCAGTCAATCAGTAGAACAGAACACTTACAAACTATTTATCGAGGTTTTCTGTATCTTCTACCTTCAGAGCGCGGAGATTCTAAGCGGTTTGGAGTCAACGCCCCTCCGCATCGTGAAACCCCCTCTACCGGCTTCGTTTTCAGCGGCAGCGAGACCTCAGCCTTCACTGGCCCCTACAGGTCCCGTCGTCTCACCGTCACAGGAGACGCTCGCCTCCCAAGGCCGCGCCAGCCACTCCGGCGCACACAAAGCGGATCCGCTGCGAATGGACACCATCGAGGAGGACCCGAGCGGAGACTCCTCTCACCAAGACGAGGAGGTGCAGGAGGAAAACTTCCCTCTAAGCGGCACAGCTGCCAGGTCCTTCGAGGACCTCACCGGACAGGGAACGCCATCCCGCGCGGACAAGAGACGTCTGTTGAGGCAGACGCGCATTGACAGTAAGGAAACTGAGTGTTGAGGACTTCTCATACTGTACGTACGTATATGCACCCTAATAAGTGTGCATGATTCAGAATGACTTGTATATATATATTGACCAGAATGACCTATATTTGGTATAATAAATGCACTTAAATGAGCCTTAATGCGATTAGGGTGCAATCAGGTGTAATTTGTAGATGCATTTGTGATTTAAAGTGCACGTGACATGTAGACTGCTAACAAATTTGGGTTGGTTCTTATACTGTACATGTTTTGTAGCATATCTTTATTACAGACTTGTATGTTACGTATATTGGGTCACATTAAAGTGGGACAGCCAAGATAAACTACTGCATTTGGTATAATATAAGAATGAAAGAAATGACCTGCGTAAATATAAGATATAGGGATAGTACCTATGGCATGCTGTTCACCACAATGCCATATTAAGGCATTTGTTTGTTTTTACAAACTAAGTTACAAGTCAAAATTATTTTCTGGTAATCAACAGCATAAACTTGCATTTAACCTGGAATATTCTTTTAATACTGTATGTGCCTTTTGTCACCGTTTCAGTAGTGTTTTTGTAGCTACAGATAATCTCATAAATATTATGACACTCATTTATTTATACCTCATTAAAAATATAAGAAGCACTGAATGGGGCTTTTCAATGAGTTTTCATGATTCTCAATGTAAAATTGGTCTACTTTATAAGAAAATTCAGGTTATGCATACACTGCATCCTATACCCAAGTGCATGAATTCAATTTCAAGCATACATGGGAACCACTAGAGGGTCACTTTATTTATCATTTTGAAATTGCACAGGGTGTCTAAAATATTTTTGCGGTCTTTGACCAAGATTTAGCCACGTCAGTTTCACTTATTGTGACAAAAAGTGTTTCATATTTTTTATTCTTTACCACTACAGCTATTGTTTTACTATATGTGACCAACGTCATAATATTTCAGATGGACTAGTATTCCCCCTACTGTGAAATGTCTATAAAATTTCTTTAACTTTGATGTTAAATTTTCAAATAAGTTGAGGTTTGTATAACTGAAAGCCTTCTGATGTGTCTTTAAAAAGGAAAACGTAGTTTAGCCGTGACTGCTTTAGAGTTGTTTTCATGTGCCAAATGTCAATTGAGCAATTATATATTTTTAATGTTTCTTATATTCCTGTAAATCCAATCAGATGTAATGATTAATACGCTTCACTTGAATGCTGAAAACTGTATATGATGTCCTTCTGCTATCATACAGTGTGTTTTAGTATTGTAAAATGTTACATTTAAATAAACTGCCTTCACACTAAAATATTTAGAATTGTATTGTTTCATGAGATATACCGAAAAAAAAGTAAAATAGCCAGAAAATGCCAAATTAGAAAATGTGTAACATCCAAAACTTTATTGAATATTTTGAAAATCAATCCAAATAAGCTTGAAACCAGTGTTCGTTGTGATAGTCCAGGGTATTGACCCAGCAGTTCGAAGGGGGTCAAACAATAACCTAAAACGCCCCATTCCTGTTTCAAATAGGTTTCAGTTCAAGTAACAGTTTATGTCTATACAACAAAGCCTGAGCAGTATTAGATCCAAAAATTAACCAAATTTAAACATCAAGAACCAAATTGTGTCCATTGTGCAATGCTTGTCTAGAGTTTAATCGCACAGTAGACTGCTCTCGGGGCTCTTTGGATCCACGTCCCCCCAGTAGGGCAGAATAAAGGGCAACGCTGCCCCACGCCTCTCAATAAGTGTCCATAAATGCTCTGCCACAAACTGGTTGCCTTTCTCAGAGAGATGCAACCCGTCTGAAAGATACACTGTGAAATCCTAAGGGAGAAATACACATTTACATTCTAGTACTGTGCCATGTTTGGTTTTGCTATTGTGTGTGACGTTGGTGTCTGTCTAGAGACTGTTACCTGTCCGTCTTTTTGCATGAGTGTCCAGAGATCCAGAACATCTACACCACACTGTCCTGCAGCTTGAACGCAGGCCTGCGCATACTGACCTGCCACGGAGTTCAACCGATTCAAAGCTGAACCTAAGGGATGAATATCGCATTGAAAATCATCTGAGTGAGAGAGACTTTGTAACCGAATACTAGCTTTCTGCTTAGTGCTCACTATATACTGCTAACTATTTTTAAAAATAGCACGTAAAAGCATACATACTACTCGTTTCACGCTTGCATTAATGCAGTGCACTAAATACTAATGTTGCTAGTATTTTGTTTGCACCCCGTTATTACTACGTTGCAAAATAACATTATTTTTATTCCACAGATGATAACTGGATGTCACAGGCTGGATTGAACATGCACACGAGGTAACAACGGTTTTTATCAATGCAGTATATTCTGTGTAGTATGCAGCATTAATTCAATTCAGTTTTATTTATATAGAGCTTTTCACGATGTTTCATTGTTTCAAAGCAGCTTTACAGGAAGAAAGACCCAAATAAACAAAGGTTAGTATTAGTATTAAAATAACAAGGGTCCGTGGGATGATCAGTCCACAGGATCTAAGGATCAGATAAACTAGTATTCTACTCCCAACACAATCATAGATATTAAGACACAGCCTGCAGGTACATGAAGGAGTGTGTTACCTTTAAGAAAGCACTCTTTCTCCCAGGCAGCTTCTTGAAGTGGTGGTGGTGTGATAAAAATGATTTTATCTTTAGATACTCCTACAGACACGAGGTGCCCGACGATGTCTTTTAAATTGTCCGAGTACTCTTGGCAGGGTACGTGTTGTTGTGGGTTCTTGTCTGTAAAGAAACACAAAAGCGCCTCATTTTTCTGCAGCTGTTGGTTTAGACCTAATGCAGTAAATGTAGAAATGCTCTTTACCTTCTAATGCACAGTCGTTGGCGCCAAAGAATACTGTCACAGCCGCGATAGGGGCATCAGAAGCGGGCACGATGCGAGGAAGCACTACTTTAGCCCACCTTGTGTTGTACCCTGACAAGCCTCTGTTTACCACGTCGCATTTTCTGATAGATAAATACAACCACACAGTCAACAGCTGCTGAGATATAAATGCAGTAGTTTATATATACGTAGTTATTGTAGCGCACACCTGGCGAGTTTATGAGCAATATCAGAGCCCCATCCATTCGCCTGAAACGAAAACTTAAAACAGTGTATGTCAGTGCGAGAGTCAAAACACAAACTGCACAGTGTGTCAATATTGATCTTACTTGTGTTATTGAGTCACCGAAGAGAATGATTTGGGGCCATAAAACTCTTTTCAGTGTCGACATGATAACTGCAACACAACGGAGAACTTGACTGCACGCTTGAAAGTCTAACGTTAGTAGGAAGTCGCAAGCAAATTCCCTTCCCCTTTCTCGCCCCGGCGTATTTTCCCCCAGTTTAACGTATTCTTAGGGCTGAGATTAATATAGTTAAACCAAAAACACAATGGACACGAATGCACTGATTTTTTATTTCAGTCAATTAAATGCCCGTTTTGTAAACAGCGCCGAGATCTTTGAGAATCGATTATGACCAAAGAACTACGACTCCCAGAATGCTCAATGCCCCGCCTACATTGAAATGTAGTTCGAAAACAAAAGCTGCAAAAACAGAAAGTTATGTAAATCGCAAAATACAGAATAGAACATAATAAAATAACATAAATAGTAAATACTATACAATGGTTAATATAATTAAATAAACAAGCGTGCTTTAGGGAATTGTAATTGGAAAAAATCTATCTTCGTATAATTGTATTTATTTGATGTATTTGTGCCGTTATTTGTTTTGGTTTTATCTACAGAACACGCATTTCATGACTGAAAAGGTCTATATAGTGATACTTAGAGTTTTAGGTAACGTTATTCTAGTTTTAGGCATGTTGTTGTTTATCTTGCATTTTATAATTAATTATCAGGAAAACAAGACGATTTCTGCTTGGGCTACTGCAGGTCAGTATGTTTATAAAGTCGATGTGAAGTGAACACGTAGTCTCTGTTTATTCAAACTCCATAACAAAACTGAAACTTTTTAACGCTGCGTTCCCTTTAAGAGGTGCAGGGTGGAGCTGTACAGGAAGTGAAGTGTCAACGCCAGTCTATCCAAAACAGAACCGAAGAGCGTCGATTTGATGAATGACCAAATAAATATTACAGCCCTACTCTGCTTCACAGTGCCTTCAAAATAGAGGTATGCCCACCGTGCGTGATTATCAGGCTCAGCTTCTCCATCCAGGTGAAAATAAACGAGCACTAAACAGCCTCTGGGAGCTTGAATTAGTAAAGTTGTCGCGGGGTGCTGCTGTGGGTGGGGGCGAGTGTTTATCCTAGCAACGGCTCTCCGTTACTTTCCGCGGGGGGGGGGGGTTATTAACAATGGACTCGTGGTGGGCTCGTGTCTAGTAGTAATAAAACAATACAATACACAAGAGTACAAGAACTGAACGTATTTGTGTCCATTCCTAGAAAGTTGCTCAAAGCTTGACTCCGTTGTTTTTGTAGGGGCGTGGGCTCATGGAGAGCGTTGAACCCTGAGTAACGTTACACGTCTATGAGTTTTCTGACCCTTATAAAGCCAATATTCCTCTGCAACACGACGTGCAGAAATATACAGCATTTATTGTAGTTGGACATAATGACTGCATTTGTTTTTAATTCCAACAACGTAATTAAAGTTAAGTGTTCACCTTGAGTTAGGCTAATAATGAATGTAACGTTATACACTTGAAAATGTGCGTGTGGATTGTTTATAAATCTCCTTAGACTCTGCTGCCATCTGCTGGTCAGCTGGAGAACTGCAGCACTGGCGTCATGGTGAAAGATGTTTCGAAAGGTCAAGAAGCGGCACAGCAGCAGCAGCTCCCTGAGCAGTGAGATCAGCACTAAAAGCAAGGTAATCTCACTGTCGGTCCCTGCAGGTTTACATTGTGTCAAAAATCTGCTACGCATGTAACAAGCTTGTGCATCGATTTAAATCGATTTAAGACTGGGATTCAGCTAATTTGGTATTTCACTAAAATCATGATAAACTTTCATCTTCCCTTATCAGTCAGTAGATTCCAGTTTGGGAGGCCTGTCTAGGTCAAGCACAGTCGCTAGCCTTGACACAGACTCCACCAAAAGCTCAGGTTAGCCTTCATTGATACCTGTAGAGGAAAGATATTTTGTATATTTACTTGAAGGCTCTTTGAGAGTTTCTCACCCTGTTGAATCTGCAGGCAACGCTGTGTCTGACACCTGTGCTGAGTTCAGAGTGAAGTATGTGGGAGCCATTGAGAAACTGCATTTTGATATGAGCAAAACCCTACAGGAACCTCTAGACCTCATCAGCTACATCGATGCTGCTCAGGTAAGGAAATCATCTGGGCCCGTATTCATGAAAAATCTTAGCGCAAAGAGTTGCTCATGGTGACAAAATTCTAAGAATATTCTTAGAAATGTGGGCGTTTCCCCTTAGAATTACAGAAAAGGTCCTAGTAAAGAAAAAAAGAGCTCTTTAACCCTTAAAAGAGCTCTTAAGGTCCAAAATATTAGGAGTAGCGAGCAGGACTTTTAAGAGACTTAAGAGTTTCTTTAGCAGCAGAGAAAATGGACGAAACATGAAATGTGTTGCAATGCATGACAATTTCCATATTACTTCTAAGGTTTATCAGATTTTTATTGTTTTTTGTGTGTGTGTTCAACTTTTGATTATCTTGGTTTTGGTTTTCTTGTATAGCTGCTTTGATGCAATGCAAATTGTAAAAGCGCTGTAAAATAAAATTACATTGAATTGAATGACAGTGAGTTAATAAGACACAACACATTAGATGTTTGTGACCGATCCTATTAGAGACACGCTAACAAATCCAAAACAGCGCAGAAATGCCATAGCGCCAGAAATAGAAGAAATCACTACATTAACATATTTAGCAACTGGAGAAAGGCAGCTATGCAGCAGAAGATGATTTGGTTCTGTCACAACCTTCTGTAGTGATCACACAAACAATTACAGCACTTACAGAAACTTATTGTGTCGCTGTTCATTTTCTATCAAATATGTTGACATTAACAGCATGGTAAATAAAAAAAGAAAGAATATATATATATATATATAATATATATTAGTGTGTGTGTGCGTGAGTACGGTAAAACATGAAAAAAGACATGTGCTATTTCAAACTAATGACCCTATACTTAAAAGCGCTCTTGTTTTCCTTCTTGGTCAACTAACCAATCACAGCCTTTAAAAGACTGTGTCAAACATAGCAACGGGGTCAGCCCCGCCTCCTCACTAAGATAAAAGTTTTTGTCTTTTCCCTGCTCAGAGTTTCTCTCAGATTGGTCATGAATGGTTTTTAAGCTAAGACTCCTACGTAGAAGTTTTTAAGCTAAATTAAGAGCTTTCTTGGAGGATTCTTAGAAGCTTTAAGAATACAGGCCCAAGGGTCTCATTTATAAAACTGTGCGTAGGATCCTTACTAAAAGTGTACGTGCGCCCGAAAGCCAAAAATAGCGTACGCAAAAAAATATTCAGACTTATAAAACCGTGCGTACGCACACCTGTAAGCAATATTCGCTTTATAAATCACAGATCACCTGCAAGTGTGTGTACGTGAATCAGCCTCATATCCCGCCCTGTACACGCCCCTTTTTACCCATAAATGGTCAACGCAAAGCACCTCACGAATGCTGATTTGTATATTAATAAGCCTGGCATCCAATCCGCTTGTTGAGCCTGACGGCATGCGTCATAATGGACGTATATAGTTTCCGGGTCCAACCGCTAGCAGATGCTATAGAAAAATAACAAAAAAATGATGTAAAACTGCCGAAAACACCCGATCCCATCCTTTATCTCTGCAACGAAATCACAAATGGCCACACATGAGATTCACTACGATTTACAAATTGATAATTGTTATAATTATTGTTATAATTAGATTAAAGCCAAAGGCGGCATCTGCAGCATTTAAATGTTTACAGCATTTAGACTGATCATTAACACATCATTAAAATCACATAATTAATTAGTGGTGTCCTTCACCTGAGGTAACATTTGAAGACATACTTGTAAAAGACAAATGTTTCTTCATTCCGGTTTTGTTATGATCATAGTTAGGACTGATAACGAGAACATAACGAGAAACGATTGTGCGAGAGCTTAATGGCTGTATTTCCAGACTTTGACATTCGATGATTATGCACAGTATTGAAGGAAAATATATTTAGTATTTATTTACACGGTGTTCTGCAGTTATCATATTTGATGCTGTCCCTATGCAGTCGGATCATCTCCTCCTCATGCGCTCATAGTGTGATGGTGAGACAGCGCTGATTAAATATTTAGATTGAATTTTTATTTGAGATTTGAGTTTGATTTTAGAAGAAGGTGCATTAAACACTCACTCAGTACAAGCGCAAATAACTCAATAATTTAGGCTAATAATTTAATCTTCGTGATAATGTGGATCTTTAACGGATATGAGGTCAAAATAAATGTGTGTGAGGCATTAATGCTTATAATCGTTTTTATCACACTTAGGCCGACTTTCTGCAAACTAGTTCACTAACTCACCATTTGTGTCGCCCCATGTCTCCAGAATGTGCGTACGCATATGGGTCAGAGTTTGCTTACAGGTGTGCACATTCTCCCGTCAAGTTTGTTTTTAATAATCACAACCTTTGCGTGGAAAGTGGCGTACGCACGTTTCCAGCCCCATTTTGTGCGTACGTAACGTTTATAAGTGAAACCCCAGCTCAAAAATAAGGTTGAATCACATTGGTTATTAAATATATATATTTTTTAATTTATGAACTGATTCTTGAGATAAGGGACAAAAAGTATTAGATGTTAGTTTTAATTTTTTAATAGTAAATAAAATAATTGATATTTCATTAAATTGGTTTATTTACAAAAACTGATAACGTTTTAAAAATGTGTCAAAAATCTTGTTTTTATTGTCATGTTTTTATTATGTTCATTGGCTGACCACCTGCAGTTTCATTGATCTTACTTGGAATGCACAATAAAAAACCAAACCATGATTTATCAGTTTTTGCAAATACACTTTTTAAACATGGCATGTAAGGGAACAGGTTTTTATGAAAATGCTGAAAATTAAGTTTTAAGTGTCAACTCCGTCAGGCACTAAAAATCGTGCTATTTTATTTTGATCTGGTCCGTGTATCATCTGATCATTTGATTATTCCATTCAATATAACAAACGGAAAAAGAAAAAAAACAGTCGATATTTCGTTTTTCCGTTTTTCTGTATGCACAAAAATAAAAAAAACGATGTTTTTCTTCTTATTTCAGCTTGAAACGGGAAATCCAATAAATAAATAAACCAAAACGAAATAACGACCCTAATTATAGGTTTTTCATTTTTGGGTGATTTTGCACGGATTTCTGCGCGCGCAGAGGCGCACTGTGTGAGCGCGGCAGCGCGCCTAGAGCTCTTCACGAATCTCGCGATCGATCAGTTATCATTTACAATGGCTTCACTCGAGCTGTACATGTTTCACATTCATCAAATGTTTATTAATAATATGACATATCACGAGATGTTGGAAAAGAGGCCATGCTCTCTGGGGAACACTGCAACATTATTATGGTCCCTCCGTGAGGTACAGGCTCTGGCATGTTACCTAAAAACAGTAGCCTAATGTAAAAAAATCTGCATAATGGAAATTATTGCCTACATAGACATAGGCACATGACTACAATCATTTGGCAGTTTACTTGGTTAATTTAGCTAAAACTGATGTAATGTAATAGTGCAAATGACTAGCCTACACAAAAACCACACAGTTTCAACACAAACTGAACATCTTTTATGAATTACTCTATAGCAGGACAGTAGTTTTAGCTGGGGGAACCTAATGAACTCGGTTGAGTGAGGTTACGGGGGGGAGGGGCTGTTCGCATCACATAACTTCTAAATTACAAAAGTAATTTATGGATTTACACCTTTGCTGCTGCAAGCCAGCTGTGGCTACTTAATCGTTTACTTAAATTTCACATATTAAAAGCAATAATGCTAACAAACTTCGACTGTAAGCTCTGGAAAGTATTGTATGTGAACGTTAGGCATTGTTCAATATATATATTTGAAATATTTTTCACCGTCATGTCCTCCTCTCTCAGTGTGACTCTTTTAGTGGGAGTGAAAAGTACAAACAAAGCATATGCAAATGCATTCATTTCCATTTCGAGCTTCGCAAGTTCGCACGCACTTGATCCCGGTAAGCCGCTGTACATTGCGCATGCGCAAAGCGTGCGCGCGCAGAAGACCCTGGGAAATCACCCAAAAATGAAAAACCTATAATTAGGGTCGTTATTTCATTTTGGTTTATTTATTTATTGGATTTCCCTTTTAAAGCTGAAATAAGAAGAAAAACATCGTTTTTTTATTTTTTGTGCATACGGAAAAACGAAATATCGACTGTTTTTTTCTTTTTCCGTCTGTTATATTGAATGGAATAATCAAATGATCAGATGATACACGGACCTGATCTATTCAACATCAGCAAATCTTTATTTATCAAATAATCGTGTGCAGTATAGGTACATAATAGTACACTTTTTCTCACTATTATGAAAAAGTCTAGTTCCTAACTTCTCAAATTCTGTACACTAAATTTGAATATCAACTATATAAAACTAATGTTCTTGGGTAAATAAGACACCTGACATCATTTCATGTATATGTTGTTGTTGTTTTTACCCTATTCCTTACATTTCCCTGAAACTGTAAAAATCTTAAATATATCTTATGTGGTCATTTTAAAGCAAGGTGGAAAGCTACCGTTTGTGCCTGGAGATGAGGAGATGATTCTGGGAGTGTCCAAGTATGGTGTTAAAGTGGCTTCATTGGATCAGTGTGTGAGTTGCAAGAATTTTCTCTGTCAGCTTACTGTATCTTTAAATTAAAAAAAGAAATGGGTGAAGAAATAGAGGAATGTGATGGAAACTGAAAATCATGACTTGACTGTATGGTACGGCTGTTTTTGTGGATTGTCTGTGTCCTGCAGGATGTACTTCACCGTCATCCACTCTATCTGATAGTGCGTATGCTTTGCTATGATGATGGTCTGGGCGCAGGAAAAAACCTGCTAGCACTGAAAACTACTGATGCAAAGCAGGAGGAGTGTAGCATCTGGGTGTATCAGTGCAGTAGTGCGGTAAGAAAGACAGTGGTTTTAAGTGCACGTAAAGTACTGTATGCATTGCTTATATTAAAAGATCTCTCTTAAATCTTTCACACTGGGGCATGAGAAAAGGAAGGATCGATAAATAGTTTAATGACAGTCTTTAGGAAACCTAATGGTTTAATGTTGCTTTAATTGTTTATATCGCCTGCAAAGTCATTGTGAACGTTCGATATATCGACCAGTCCTATTACGACTATCTTAAGTTTAATGGGAGCACTTCTAAATTCGCCTTAGTCTGTTGTCTAAACACACGGTTTGTGCCTTGCAGGAACACGCCCAGGCCATCTGCAAAGTGCTGTCTGCCTCCTTCGACTGTGCTCTGGTCTCAGAGAAGTCCTGAGGTGTCTTCACGAAGTCGGTTTGAAGTTGCCGTTTTAAACTCATCTGAAAGAAATGTTACCGTTTCATTTTTAAGTGCTGGTGATTGGTACTTGTACGGCTTGAGCGGGCGATCATCTCCGTCACATGTTTACACCATAGTCTTACCCAGCATCCTCTGTTCCCGACGTCACCCATAAGTCCAGCTAGCAGGTTTGGGCTACGTCTATTTTTGTAACCTAATTTAATCTTATTTAATGTAAATGTACAGTAACCTCAGTGCACTTTTCCAAGCATGCACCAGTAAATCTGTGATTGTCTAGGACCTGGTGAGATTTGTGTGAAGCACGGTACAATGTTAGTGTGTAACGGGGATTGTTCATCAAGTATGCTGTAAACCACAGACCCGTTGCACTCTGTAGATGCAGGGTGTGATGGGTGATATGACAATCAGAACTGTTTGAAGGATTACAGAGGAGTGGCCTGGTCCAGCTGGGAACGGATCAGTTAATGCGGTACAATAAAACAGTGCAAATGTAATTTGAACAAGTGGCACATTCTCATTTAAACAAATGCAAATTTTGTGCACTGAAAAACTTAACAAAGACGCGTACACACTGCATCTAAATTGGGTTTGTATCACAGTTTTAGGGTCACAGTTTCTGTGCGGTTCAGTGTGTGCTGTGTTCAGGGACCCTGACATCCAGTGCGAGTCAGTTATCACTAATGTGTGAGAGACTTCTGTTCCGTATACATATGAAATGATCATTTAGAGGATTTACTCGCATTGAAATGCGTTTTTCACTTCTGAAACTTTGCAGTGTGTACGTGACCAAAGTTTAAGCATCTATGGTAAACTGTGGTAAGTGGAAAGTTTAATCCTGACTCTTTTTTTCAGCGGAACACATGATATTTGTGTGTCCATACAATGGAAGTCAATGGGGGGCAATGTTGTTTTGTAACCAAAACATTTCATACAGAACTGAAAGTCATACAGGAGTGTCATGAGGGTGAATAAATGGCAAAAGAATTGTCATTTTTGGTTGAACTGCCCCTTTAAAGTAAATGGTCAAATTTACGTCAAAGGTTTTAAATATTACATCTACCTTTATCCAGTAGATGGCAGTGTTTTCAGCCTATTTAAAGTGGAAGTTCACTCAAAAATGAAAATTCTTTCATCATTTACGCACTCTCTTGTCATTTCAAACCTGTATGACACAAAAGAATATATTTTGAAGAATGTTGGTAAACGTACAACGGTGGCACCCATTCACTTCTAATGGACACAAAACCAGTGGAAGTGAATGGGTACAGCCGTTGTTCGGTTACCAACATTCTTCTAAATATCTTCTTTTGTGTCATACAGATTTGAAATGACAAGAGAGTGAGTAAATTATGACAGAATTTTAATTGACTTCATCTTTAAAAGTAAAAGTCTACGGCCCAACACGTGAGAATGTAAAACATCCCTTCGACTAATACATCACAACATTTCAAGTATTTTAAAAATGCAAACAAATTGAAATTCATTAAGGTTTTGTTTAATTCCAGTTTTCCCATGTATTTGTACATGTATTTATATATTAGCGTCAATGAGAGTTTTGGTAAACGGGGGTGAATAGAAGTTTATCCTAACAGTACATCTAAATATAGGTCATTATCAGTTGAGCTCTCTGTTTACAATTAAATATGCACAAAGCAAAGTCTACATTTATATACAGTCCACTGAACAATGGAGAATAAAGACATCCCTTCACTGGCCGAGTTACAGGTCACTCTGTTTCGAGCTCAATCATGACTAACAATATTTTACTTAAAAGTTACATAAGAGACTATCAAGTTGCTCTGCAACCACACCAAACACTCATCACATAAAACGCTCCACTATGGTACTGCCATACAGAACTCTATTCATTCATTAAACGTTTCAATACTTTAGAAAAGATTAATAATGGTGGTGTTAGAGTACATGACTGGTAATGATGAGCCATTTTCTCCTGAACACAAAGCACTAGAGAGACAGAGCGAGGATTATTACTGTTACAGGGAAGAATCATCTAGCCAAAGACAGGAAGAACCCTATTCGGAAAGGTCAAAATATAAATAATCTAGACTCTCGCACTTTGACTGACGTCACACACATTTGTAACAGCACAGAATTCACATTCTTGGTTACATGAAATAACGGATTAGTGCATACCACGCAAGGTAAAAACTGTTCAGTATGTTCCAGCTCTGCACACTAAAGGAAGTAAGAATAACTCTTAAGAGCATCTAAATAAAGACAGCTCAGAACTATTATAAATATCTATACACAAACAAACCCTCTTTAAGGCTCCTTAGTAGTTCCAAGTTCCATTCATCCCCCTGCAGGACCGTCATAGTGCTAAAAACTACCAGCAGGTACAGGGTGAGACCTTTTTCCTCAACACTAATAGAGTCACCCAGCACCATTTCTGTCGATTTCTCTCACGCATTGTATTTCTGAGATATGTAAGGTGTGAGAAAGGGAAGGCCTATTTATATGCCCAGCACTGGGGCAGGTAGTGGGAAAACGGTGCATCGGAGCGCCCCCCCCAAAGGCAAGACACCGCTCCGAGCGTATTTCTGGCTTAGCACCATTACAAAGCTGTCGTTTCCCAAGAGTCTTTTGAAGTCACGATATTCCCCATATATCCTTCTGCGTGGCCATACGCGACAGAAATACGAGTACGAATCCCACAGTTAAGCCGTCGTGTTTTTCAACGTTTTTACCACCATTTGGTGACTGTGATAAATTAAGAATGAAAGTGCATGGACAGCATCCAAGTCACAATCGTATGGAATCATATCTGGTCTACAAACCAAAAAAGAAAAAACCTGAACGATCTCCAAACTTGTATGATGTGATCAGGTGTTACATTCCAGAGACTGCATTGCCCTAAAGCAGTGAAGGCCAGGGGTCCACAGAAACTAAGCGACAGCAGAAACACAGATGATGGTGATGGTGATGGTTAGTGATGCCAAACGGAGGCAGAGAGGTGACGTCATCAGTCCAGATGTCCGACCGTCAGTCCATGATAAAGTGCACGAATGTGACCGGAAACGCTCCTCTTCTCATGGGCTCTCCCTCGATGTGGCCCAGCTACAGAACAACAAACAAAAATATGTTATAATACATCAGGCCATGCTGATAACACAAGAGCTCTCTCCAGCCATCTGTAATGATTTTTAAAGCACTTCCTAAACAACTGATCAACTCGGACGCCTGTCTGTAAGATTATCAACAAATAACTACAACAAACTATTTTAGGCCACAGCAGAACTCTACATTTAGTTCACTAGATCAACAAAACCTCAAAGGCAAAGTATCAAAAGATCTGTAAATCTCACATCTGTCAGGCCAGAAGAACCTGCAGAATGTGATGTTCAAGAACTACAAATGCTGTAACGGCACATGAAGAAATGCAAGAAAGCCCATATATGTTTCATATTTCCTTCACGGATCCACCAAAACAATACACAATAAATTGTTATTTCCTCATTATTTCTGCTATGTGGCATTTGTGTGTTTTTATAGGCACTGGACAGCTAGTGTTCTCCAGCTATTGCCAATTAAGGAAACCAAAAACAGAGCTGGAAAAGCAGTGAAGTGCATCCATATGTAAATAGCGCTGCCGTCATGCAGGCGGAAGACTGAGATTTGGGGATTTGGCTGTGCTGCTCAAGAGCGTCCTGTGAGAGTCCATGACTAAATACGGCCGGTGGAAATAAAAGCGATTTGGTGGAAAACAAGATGCAGCTGGTCTGTATTCGGCCAGAGAGATTGTATTGTATTGTATTTTTTATTAATACAAAATAATACTATTTTTTCTGTTTCTCCCATTACAATTCGCCTTTTTAAAAATAAGAATATTTTAATCATTTAGTTTGCCAAATGCTTCTCCTTCCTGCCAGTCTCGAGCTGCATGCACTCATCTAGTCTACAGCTGTGAAGTTACTCACCCACCACTCCTGATCCTCCTCACCATCCACCACAATGATCTCTCCCTCCGAGAAGGTCAGCTCATCCGGGTTATCAGCTACACAATGATACATGGCCTTTACACGCTTGGGCTTCTGCTTGTGGCACATTTAGAAACACAAACAAGAACGTCAGGTGGTACACGCCATAGCATGCTGATCCATTTAAATACTGTATATATATTTTTTTGTTCAAGTGATTTGTAGTTGAACTTTTTCATAGATCCCAAAAGTTTTGACTGAGTTTCATAGATCCCCATATCACTAATAAAATAGCCAGCTATGAGGTCGCCGAGGTCCGGACCTCTGTAATTTTTCATATTAAAAAATAAAATGGGAAGCTCTGGATGAGCGGAGTGTCTGCGTTACACGTATATAACTCAGTTCACAACAGTTGTTAATTGTCCGTGGTGTAAAAGATGGATTCATTTCACCAGATGCGGGAGGCTCCAGTTTGGTTCAGGCATGCAAATTATTTTCACAGGCACGTGAATAACAGGTGCAAAAAAATGTTTTGCCTGTGAATGTCGTGTAAGACGATGTATCTACTGAACATCATCCTTGATGGTTTTTTCTAGAGTCATTCATGCAGTTGAACGTACCAGGTAGGTTTTCCTGGGTATGTGGGTTGGAGGCATAGACTGGCCAATTGTGTTTTGAGATGGTGGAGACCCCGGAACTTCTTTAGCTGCTCAAAACAAAAACAACAAAAAACAGGAAATGACATCATAATTACCACCCACGTATCCAATTCAATAATGCAGCAAACCTTTTATAACTCAAACACCAACTCACAGTTAAAATGGTTTCTTTGACATCTACCTGGTCTCTCGATGGATCCCGAGCGCATCAGCGAGCTTTTCTTCGGATTCTTTTCCACACTGCAACCAACAAACGGAAAACCGCATTTCATCACACAGTTTACCAGCTTCATTTATCTGCAAACAATATACGATGTTTCCCCCCGTGTCTGCAGTACAGTTATAAAGACTGCGATATTGAGACTCGGGTCATGCTGGGTAACACCATTAGTAATCTGCGTGCTCTGCTCGTCTCTTCCTCTGGTGCTGTGTGCGTGAACGAGAACTTGAATAGGAATTAATGACCTGGACAGAGAAGCGGTTCCCTGCGGGCATTTTCCACCTCTACAACCACAAAGGGCACACTCACCTTAAACACTGCAGAGAAACATCAACTCGCAACTAGTTTGTATACTTTGTGGACCCATTTTATCATCTGTTGTGTTGATAGAGGGTGTGTATGTATGTGTGTGGATGAGTTCTAGAGTATTCTGACCTTGTAGCCCAGCTGATGTTCTGACCAGTTCTAGGCTGTACACTCATAGCCTCCATCATGCCGGAAGTTTTAGCCACATGATGGGGAGGGCCACCCGGCGCGAGAACTGAGGAGAGAAGTTTAAGGTGTTAAGCATGCTTGAGATTACTAAAAAACAATGGCAAGCTTCATTTTGGCCTCCAACATTTGACAAGCATCCCCTAAAATGTAGCCAAATCGTCACATCATTTGATTTGAATCGTTTCATAACTTTCACCAATCATAAATATATCAAATTTATGCATCCGCCATTCATCAGAAGCAAACTCACGGGAGGTGGATGTGACTCGTAACGGGGGGGCTGGGGGGTGCATGTTGGGGGGGTCAGAGGAAGATCTCTGCCTGCCTGTCAGATCCAGGGTGCCAGGCTTCCAACCAGGTGAACCCTGAGCCATTCCAGGAAGACCAGACGGCTGAACTGTAGAAAGGTGAGAGACTATGAAACATTGCATGAAACATTTAGAGAGATTAAATGCTCTCAGGCTTTTGTTTACCAGATGTGTGTGTGTGCTGCAGTGTTACAGCTAACTGTATGTGTCCGTTGATGCATTGTAAGCAGAGATGAGCAATGTTTTTAATTAATTCTCGCATTTGCATTGTGGGACTGACAGCGCAACGCTCAACTTTATGCAAATGAGAGATGAAAAATGCTAAGCAACAACCAATCAAAGAGAAAGTGGTTAGTTCTTTCACTGCCACTGACAATATTTTACAGCTCTGTGTTTTCACTGTTATACAGTAGGGGGGCGCTGTTGTGCATCTGCTGAAATAGTTAGCATCTACTGATCCAAAAGCAAGAAATTTTCTGTGTTTTGATCGTTTCGAATCCGATCTAGACAAACTCTAAAAATGTGGCATTCGAGAGGCGATAAAATATAATAGAATATACATACTTATTTTGTTTTCATTCGATGTATTGTGTGTTCATATATTTATATAAAATCTTTTTCAAAGTTTTGTGAAAATTATCAAAAGTACTGGTTTTTGACGCTTTTTAAAAACACTGGCGGAGAAAAAAATCTGAACTGCCTTCATTGCTGCAAGTACATTATTTACATTTACATTTAGCAGACGCTTTTATCCAAAGCGACTTACATTGCATTGTTTCTGAATTTGTGCAATCCCCTGGGATCGAACCTGTGACCTTGGCGTTGCTAGCCACAGCAAAGCTTTTTAATATCAAAAAGATTATAAATATTAAGATTATAAATGAACAATTAAAAATATCATTTATTAGAAATACAGTATATACAAATATATAACTTATAATTTAACTGAAATTTTACATGAAATGCATCCTTGTTCAATACAAAACTATTTATAAGTGGTTTTAAAAAATCTTTTGAAATAGAAATTGTCCATTCTAAAATTTTGAAAAAACTTTTTAACTGCAATTTTACATCACATGCTGCTTCACTAATTTATTAGTGATTTTTTACGTGAGTGTACATATATGTTTAATTCAGATATCAAATAGAATTTGCACACGTGCATTGGCTAGTCTAAGGTTTTCTGTGGACACGTAAAGTAACGTTAACTTTGTAAATCAGCACAGCTCTATTCTGCATCTTCTTTCATTAGATCCTTGAACAACAGAACTTATTGTCAAGACTGCAAGAGAGAGATTTGTTTGCAAAGAGAGTTGAGAACTATGGGATTCAGTTCCAAGTCCCAATAGTGAGAAAAAAAACTTGCTCTAACACTGAGATCAGCTGTTTTTATCTGTATGAAACTGTGATTGACATCTACCAATATGATATTGACTGACATCAGCTGTTCAGAGCCATATGAACTGTTTGGAAACACATGACACCTGCTGCCAAGCATCTGAGCTCATAACAGCTCCTGCCAGCCCAGACACCCTGGGAGCGCACATTTAGGTCAGTATCTTCACACGGCCGTTGCCATGGAGCTTTGCAGTGTAATTGGGAGAGGGTGAGAATTCAGGAACAGATCAAATGAGATTTCTGCCATTTTGAGATCTTGACATCTGTGAGGCCTATAATAATGTGACATGACTCTTAATGATAAAAGGTCAAATATCCTCAGTGACTTTGACAAAGTTATTTCGTTTCTTTGTAATATCTGCATATTTTGAAGTAACATATGTAATAACATTTTTACTATTTTACGGTCACAATATGACAAATATAATGGTTCAAAATTTTTTTGTAAAGAAATTATAGCCACATTTTACCAATTAAGTTGGATGGCAGTTTTTTTGAAAAAAAAAATTTCATTTCAAAATTCATTTTCGAACCGTTTTAGTTTTGTTATTTATTTGATATGTACTTTCATTATTTTATTATTTACTTATTTGTTTACTTATTATTTATTTACTTATTTGCTATAGGTTTGATTTTTTTTATCCGAGTTATAGTTTTTTCCAGTCAAAAATTTGCCTCAACTTAAACTTATTTTATGTTATTACAAAGGCAATATTTCATTTCTTTTTTTAATACAACTTAAATATATATTTTAAACATTATTTTCGGTTACACTTTATTTTACAGTGCCCGTGTTACAGTGTAATTATACATTTAAGTACTGAGTAATAAAAAGCAACTACATGTATTTACTATAGGGTTAGGGTTAGGATTAGGGTTTGGGTCAGGGTTAGTTACATGTAATTATGCATAATTTATAGTAAATACTATAGTAAATACATGTAACATGCGTAACAAGGGCACCGTAAAATAAAGTGTTACCTTATTTTCTTCTAATATTATTTAGGCCAATTTTTTATTTGATTTCAACAATTTAGTAAACTATTATAACCTTGGTGAAGGATCAAATATGAAATACATGGTCAATACCTAAATTTCGGGGTGGTAGAGGTGGAGCAGACGTGGATAGGGTGACCGGTGAGTTGGTGATGATGGTTCCATAGGTCTCATTGTTGACCAGGTTGGGCACAAAGCTCCGACTGGCCGTGCTAGGCTGAAGGGAGTTACTTCCTGGTGTGTAACAGCTAATGGGTCTCTCATCCCGCCGGTGAGGGCTAGACTGTTGACATAAAGATGAAAGTCAACACTGATCTAACACAATCCAGAAACTTTCTTTGAGATCTTTGAGTTCTTCACCTTCTCATCCAGATCTTCATCACTTTCATCCAGGTCCTCATGTTGAAGCCTCCACTCGTACTCTACGTGCACGTGAGCGTTGAACTTCCCAGCAAGTGCCTGGTTCAGCTGAAGATAAATATGACGTAAATCAGTCAAACTGCAGCCAGTGTAAAGAAAGATGTATAGTTTAACACTTTTTATTGATGCTATTCAATCAGAGAAATACAAAAAGGACAACAGAAACAGCAATTGTTTTAATCTTCTCTCAATTGTAAAGAAAGGTGTATAAATAATAAATGCACAGAAAAGTAGCTCACCAGTTCCTCACACTGTATATGTTTGAGTCGTCGGGCGATGTCAAGCGGGGTCTCACCAGCCTCATTAGCTAAAAACACAAACATTAAGAAAACACACTCCTTTAGCCACTTTACCGAGTATCTACTCCCTAAGATGTAGTAAGCAAAACCTGGGTGGATAAGGACACCCTTAACATTTTCCTCTACATTACGGGATACTGGCTTCCTTTGGTGTATTGTAGTATATGAATAAGACAAAGCCAAGACTATCCAGACCGCTTGCTCACAAAAGACGCTGGCAGAGAGCTGAAAGAGGAGATTCCCTGGCACGGTTTACTCTCCCACATACAGTTCACACACAGAACTGCAGGCCACACATGGCTGTGAGCTATATTTTGATTCTATTGTCTGTGTACAGACTGTTAATGGGAGAGATTCCTGTGCATAATAACAGGCTTACACAAACCCTCCCTAATCACCACACTGAGATTTCCCAGCAGTCCAAATGAAAACATGGTGTGAGAGTATCCTGAAGAGTGCCACCAGACAAAACTCAACTTGCACTCAACAGATTTTTGTCCAATCAAATGCCTCCAAACTGAAAATGTCCCTCCCCCAATATCATATGCAGAGGTAACACCGAATATTTCAGTTTTACTTTTGAATTTCTTACCGATGTCTATCGAGGCCTTTCCTCTCAGCAGCAGTTTAAGACACTCGCTGTTGTCCGTCAGACAGCAGTAATGCAGCGCTGTGCTTCCTTTAACCGTTTGCTTATCCAGGTTTAAACTGCGGAGGGAAACACACAATTTTGCCTTTTAAAAAAAAACTCTCACAGCTACAACAGCCCCTTTAACCTTCCAGACTAGCATGTTTGAATAGTTTCGGTCAAAAGGTGTGAAAAAGGCATTCATTCAGATGAAGGTCCGCAGCAGCGTCTGTCAGTATTTGGTCTTCCGAGAATGGAAATAAAAACGCAAGGGAATTTCCAGCCTCGGTTGTCGGGTACCTGTTTTGGGTGAGGAAGTCCACGATGTGAAGGGAGGTTCTGTCCACCAGTCTGACGGCCAGATGAAGGGCTGTCTCACCTTGTTCCTACCACAGCAAATTAAACAAACAAACAAACAAAATGAGGTTTTTCTACTGACGGTTAGTTGCTTTTTGAGTTTGTGTTTCAGACATGCTGAGGAAAAATTTGGTTTCGTGGTATTTTGAAAATATGTTGTGGCTTAACCCACGCATGTTCAAGTATAGAACACCTGAGAAATTCTTCCAAATGTATAAATACTCATTATGTATATGTGTACAGTGTACCAGTGTACTTTTATAACAATAAAACATTGTGTTTCTACTGAAAGTCATAATATAAGATCTTGTGTAAATACAATATTTACTTTTATGACATTGTTGTCAACTTAAAGGGACAGTTCACCCAAAAATGATAATTCTGTCATTAATCCAAAACGAAATAAACTTTTTCGTTCTGTTGAACACAAAAAAGATATTTGGAAGAATGTGAAAAACTAAACAATTCTGGGGCACCATTGACTACCATAGTAGTTTTTTGTCCCTACTGTGGAAGTCAATAGTGCCCCCGAACTATTTGGTTGCAAACATTTTTCCAAATATCTTTCTTTGCGTTTAGCAGAACAACGAAATTTACACAGGTTTGGAACAACTTGAGGGTGAGTAAATGATGACAAAATGTTCATTTTTGGGCCCTTTAAGGCAGTTTAACAGGCACTATGGTGTTTTGACACACGTTTTGTAAGATCACTATATCATCCAATCTGGGGCACGACAGACTTACATGGCCATTGGCCAGCGGTATGGGCTCCATTAGATCCACCCCCTCAGCGAAAACCTGAACAAGAGAGAAAATATCTCTGGCCTTCACGGCATCACACAGCGTGTGCAGTTTGGAAAGCTCATCGGGACACTTCTTCCGAGCGAAGCGTTTCTCTGTGTATTTGGCCATGATGAAGTCTTTCCTCGCCTGCCTGTGCCATTAGAGAGCAGCAAAGAGTGGACGTGCTTAATATGTGACACAAATGTGATGGCGCGAGTTACACAAGACAAATTCCCAAAGAAAAACTCTGGCTTACATGTCACTGGCTGGATTTGGTTTGATCACATCTTCTGCTGTCAAACACGCTTCCATGATCTCATTAAAGCCAGCATTCCCCACGTTCTTGGCCAGCTGAACACCACAGCACAAAGCATACACACAAACACATGCATGAAATCAAGTGTACAGCACAAATTAATTGCGTTGACCAACACCGAACTGCCGAACACGAACAGACTTGATGCATTTATTCAGGGTCCATTTAATGGGTTTTGTTATTTCATAAAGTGCCAATCAGTCTACAACAGTGTGTCTTGGCAAGCATTCAGAAAACCAAGCTTGTCTCACTGCGGTTAACAGTTCTGCAGTCTTGTGTAATTGCCGTAATGATTGTAAATGACTCAAACATTGGGGCTGAAACCATGCGTGTGGAATGACTCCCAAAGAGCCCGATTAGATTTTTTTGAAGAAAACAATATACAAATGAAAAGCATGCACACTTAAATCCAGTGCCAACCAAATAAACAAACCTAATATTAGGCCTAGAGCAGCAGTGGTGAGGACAATCTGACATTAAACACCAAACACTAACCAAGAGCTCTGAGGTGCTGAGAACATCTAGTGTTAAAGACTGGATTCTGGAGTAGTGTACGCCCAACTCTCGGTGGATACCAGAACACTCGATGCACGTCAGGATGCCCAGATTGGTGGATAGCCATGTCGGACCTGAGGGAGAGAAAAAGATGCTCAAAATGTGTCTGCGAAAGAAAGGTTCTCAATCAAGAAAAACATTCAAAAGACAACTAACTAACAAAGTAAATATCCAAATATTTCTGTGGTTTTAAATTATTCCAAAATATAAGCTCACCCTAGAGATTTTTGTGATGCATCTCTGCGATAAATCTACTTATAACTGTGTAAACTAATGTGTAAACTATGTTTAAATAGCTCTTTGCTTATTAGTTTTGCTATCTTTCACAGTAGACATCGCTTAAAACAGAAACTGACGTATTAGTGGAGAAAGTTATTTTGATATTTCATATTTGTCTAAATAAAATAAAATCCACTGATGAATTCAACCAATATGCTACGATAATATCACTAATAACAAAATCAAGTCAGGCATATTAGTTTTGGTCTCATGGTGGCAGCTTCCTTTTCGACTAGTTGTTTGGCATGCGATTGGTCCGAGCAGACAAATTCAATCATTCTAGTCGACTTCCTTTACAACCGGCTTCCACGTTGTTCTTCCTCTGAGCCAACCCACAACTTCCTGTCGATTTCCAGGTCGCTTACCGGGAGCTCCGCAGTCACAGCAGACGTCGTTGCCGGCCATCCGCTTGACCTCACCCAGGATGGCCTTGGTGAGCTCCTGCACGATGTTGTTCTCGCCAACGTGCTGATCACCCTTAAAAGCGTTGTTGAGCGCCTCCTCTTTACTGTTCTGCAACACTGAGATCCATCTGAGAGGAAACACAGAGATTATCAGAGGAAACAGAGAGGAGTGATTTCAAATAAAACAACGTTCCCACTGGAAATATAAACTCACATTTGACATTCAGGCTCATCTTCTGCCTGGAAATGATACGTTCTGTCGTCTACAAAGAAAAAAACAAAGACTGAGTTGAATGCATTAAAATAATCAAAGATGCTATATAAATAAATAAAAGGTTACAATCGTCCAAAAATGGTATTAAATTCAATAGTATTACCATGGTTCCTTTTGTTAGCGTAAGACCGAAAAAGCAAAATAAAAGTCTGTGACTCCTATAATATTTCAGATCATATTCATAGTAAATACTACACATTTACTACATAAAAATAGTGATATTTAAAGAGAATTTTCAAGAGAAATAGGGAACTCTTTTCTTTATGGACTTTATAAAGCTGAGATTACACTAAGCAATAATGTTGAACTGGCTGAAGGGAACGCTTTAATTTAAAGAGTCAAACTGTAAAAAGGAATTTGGAAGGCGAGATAACCTCAGAAACTCCCACTCATGAACAGACACATGAACTTGTTTTTCTCTCTGGCATTAGTTTCCTGTGGTTACATGAGGAAGTACTGGAACATGAGAGAAAATTCCTCAGCCAGGACTAGTGTTTCCTCACAGATAACACTCACAACAACACGTAACAGCTCAAGAGAGAACTGTCACAAAACAGTGTAAACCAGTCTGAGGAGGTTTGCAGGTCTTGGCTGGTTTAAGCTAGTCTAGCTCGTCTCCATCTAGAAAACCAGCAAAGAAACTGAGAAAAGGCTACTGATTCCTGGTGAAGAATTACATCACCCAAGATTCTTCAAAAAATGATCTAACCAACCAGAGAATCACAGCAAACAAAAAGTGCATAAAGCACTACAAATGCGAGAATGCGAGGCCGACTTTAACTCTCAAACTACTCATATTTGTATATATATACAGCCGCGGAAAAATTTAAGAGACCGTTTCAGAGAAATGTACTATATATACATATGTGTTTAGGTAAATTGAACTACTAACAATATTTGTACCACATATTTTAAATAAAAATATTGTTTCTATTTGCATTAGCAGTATTTGCAGAAATAGAAAACTGGAGAACAAGACGCTGTGTATTTTTCAGGCCTCAAATACTGCAAAGAAAACGTTCACTTATAAGCAATACAACAGAAATATTTGTACATGTATTTGGAAGTTTAAAATTATTTTTTTTATGTGATAACCTCCATTATTATCACAGTTTTGATGAATCTTCTGTCAGTCTTTCACATTGCTGTTGGATGACTTTGTCTGTTGAGTAAAAAAACCCTCAAAAGTGACACTTGACTGAAATGGCCACAATACATCTAGCTGATTTGAAATGAAAATTTGGAATGGTCTCATAATATTATTCGCGGCTGAATCTGAAACGTATCGATTCATTATAACCGAATGAATCAGATTATCAAAATGAACTGCCCAAATGAACAATACCGTCCAGTACAAGTTACAGGAAAACCTACAAAATTGTTACACAAACATGTGTTCTAAACACTTAATTTCCTCCTTTCGTTGGCTCCTACATAAGATTGACAGATGCGTGTGTAAAGTAACATTGGCGGCGGTAACCGTACGGGAGATGAGGTCGAAACTCTTCTTTTCCTCTGGATTGTGCTTCACCTGACAGGTGAGAAGATTGAGTTTGGCAGGAGGTCTGTTAGCCTGAGTCACAGAGAAACCGAGAGAGAAAGAGCGAAAGAGAGACAACAGTTAAAGAGCCATAAGAAACATTTCAGTCACCAATAACATTTTACCCCAAAATACTGTCTTGAATGTTTGATTTACTGAGACTACATATATTTAACAACACCTTTCTTTCAAGAAAAGTGTTTGATGTGAGGTGTATTGGGGCCAAAGGAAACGCCTCCAGAAAAGCCTCTTACAGGGAATGTTATAATAGGCATTGGGTAATAAGGAAGATGCTCAGATTTATCCCCCCCAAAAAAGAATGTTGCCTTGGAAACAAGGCTGGAACTTCATGGAAAGGCCTGTTCACACCCACCAGGACGTTAATGATAACTAAATCACTTTAATCTAAATTAAAGAGAATTTTGGTGTACACCTCACAATGACAACGTTACAGATGAATGAAACTAATGGGATCAATTCAGAGCATTTTTCCAGCAGGTTTCCAACCGAAACATATTCAAATATAACATGTGAAATGTGAAACTGCAGGTTTGGAATGACATGAGGGTGAGTAAATGACGAAAACATTTTGTGTGAACCGTCCCTTTAAGTGCGTGCTTGTGTAAGTTTGGATAGGTTGTATATTAACATCAAGTTTAAAGTCAAAATTGATCTAAATGCATAAGGAAAAGTGATGTTTACATGACACATTGGAATAAAATATTTTGTGTACGTCGATAGTCTTGCAGTGTATTCATTTGTGAAAGCACAAAGTTTATTGACTGGCATGAGCGCATACAAACTACACGCGTGAGGTCATCAGTAGTTTACACACCGTCCCGTGCGAGATGGTCAAATAACCGTTCTTCACCGTGCATTTTCTCTTCTGCCATACTTTACGCAGCCTAGGGGACAGGAAGTGACATCCTCACCATAGTTCATCATCCACCAGCAAGTCAACGGCAGACACTATTGCTTAAGGCCATAAATTAAAATAGATCTCCACAGCATTCAATACATGATAAATAATGCAGAATTTGCTTCAACAATCATGCATTAACTCAAAGCGTTTAAATGCACCGTTACGTGATATTAAAGCACAATTACCCATCACTCTTCTTGTAAAGATTGCCGCTGCGTTCTGTCCCGTGTTCTTTGTTCCCCTGGGGCTGGTGTAGACTGTAGGTGGCGCTCTGCCTAACCTGCGAATCCTACGTGGAGAGAAAAAATCATCTACATGAATACTCATAGCGCGCAGGCAACAGCAGTAAAGCGCTGAGCCGTCACTATAGGCAGAAGAAATGGAAAGTTGTTTTTCTGTGCTTCAGTGTTGTCACTGCAGTGAGGAAATGGGAGCAGTGGGTTTCAAGTGTCCCCAGAGAGCTGAGCTCATTCTGAAATGCACTGCTTTGGAACACAAGCCAGTAATGACAATACTGCCATTTTAGTACTAATGTTGTTTTTAGTTAAATAGAAGCCAGAATGGGTTGTTTTCAGATGGCTTAAATTTAGTGCCAAGGAACACAGAGCCAGCATTTAAAACTTTAAGAGCAAACACTACTTACATTTATGCATTTGGCAGACACTTCCATCCAAACTTAGTGCGTTCAGATATACTGTATATATTTTTATCAGCATATGTGTTCACTGGGAGTCAAACCCGTGACCTTTGTGCTGCTAACGCAATGCTCTACCAACGTGAGCTATGGGAACCACACTATAACAACTTTATTAGCTTGTTTACTTATTTAATCCAATTCAGCAAAAAGGCATATATATATATGCATGATCAGATGGCAGAAAGTGTGTACCAGGAAGACACTTACTCTCCTAGACTTCGTTGCCAAAGGATGGTAGCATTAAAGAAGAGGAAAAAAGCATTCTTCAGACAGGTCTATAATTCACATATACTGTCGCAGTAAAGGATGACGTAACAACAATACTATATGTGATGCTGTCTGTGAAAACCCAGCTAAAATCCTTTTTCGTGATTTACTGTTTTCTTCATAAAAATCCTATTGTCAAGAAGATTTCGTGGAAAATATAACCTTGAGCTCAGATTGAAGTCATAGCAAAATGAATGATTGAAATCAAACTTTGATGTTCGTTACCTCATAGTTAGATTATGAGACATTAGCCTGGATTTCACAGACCGGGTCACTTATAGTGACAAAAATGATAGGTGGCATTTTTGGGGGGCTGTGGATGACAGAAATCCATTTTCGTGTCTTTTTGTCCACTCCAGAATCTAGCAATGTTTCTTTTTTTTAGAACATCACAATTAAGTAACAAGATACGAGAGGCTATGCTTTATTGTGTAGTCATGCCCGTGGGACATGGGTTAACAACCCCTTTAACCACCACACAGCATTCAAAAAACATTACTACATGTTAGCATTTAGCAAAAATATAAGCATTTACTAATATTGTTTTCAAACTTAATATTAGTTCATGCACAATAAACGAACATCAACAATTGTATTGACAATAACATAGATTATTGAATGCTGAAAAACTGTATTGCTTATTGTTAGTTCATAGCTAATGCATTTATTAGTGTTAACAAATACAACCTTAAAGTACATAGGACATTACAGTATAATCAGATGGAAAGACGTTTAGCAGCGGTTCAAATGACATTCAGAGGATTGTTTACTCCTGATTATTTGCGTTCAGATTAAACGTGTGTAATCTTTTAATGTCTGTAGCTCATATATACTAAAGCTGCTTACTTGAGGGCCTGTCTTAAGATGTTTGCTGAGAAAATGATTCAGCAGTATTGTAATTGATCCTGTGTTACATTTAGCTTCATACACACTTTAAATGATGCAGTGGTTTGTAGATTGTGCTGGACTGGGTTCGAGAAAGGACAAACCTCCTTCTGCTCCACCTGCAGAGATGTCTTCAGAACGTCCCGTAACTGAGTAAGCTGCCTGCGCTCTTCATCCTGTACCTGTTTGATCTGACAAAAATGACACATACAGTGGAAATAAATCGGGTACAAAACAATTTACAGGGCAGTTTCTATAAAAATCCATCTTCGTTTATTATTACTACATCACTTACAAAAAATGTTTTTTTTAGTTTTTTGGCAAAAGTACCACAAGTATGGAATTCTTTCCAGTATTTGTTTTAAGCCTCTCACCGAATGCAAGTCTGTGGCGAGTTTTTCTATTGAGGGTTTGAGGTTGTCCACTGCTTTCAGACCATCCTGGAAGAAGCTACAGCAAAAGACATTACGTCAACTACTGTCCTACCAAAGAACATCAAATCTGTCTAAACCTTAACCTAGTGGCTGCCTCAAAAACTAGTGAGCGGTCTCCCAAGTCTTTTGAGCCACAGAGATGCATATAAACATACAGAATGTGCCTATAATGCCCTTAAAGGGATAGTTCACACCAAAAATGAAAATTTCTCACCCTCTTGTCATTTCAAACCTATTTGACTACATTTCTTCCGCAGAACACAAAAAAAGATATTTTGAAGAATGTTGTAACCGAACAACATCGGTACCCATTGACTTTTGTACACTATTGTATAGACACAAAACCACTGCAAGTCAATGAAGAAAGAAAGTCATACAGGTTTGAAATGACAAGAGGGTGGGTAAATGATGACAGAATTTTCATTTTTGGGGTGAACTATCCCTTTAATGTTGTCTATGTAGGCAGCTCACTGTGCCAGACCCATTATTGTAGGACGGATGTGACCAGACTTACTTGCATTGTGCATGAAAGTATTTGATGAGATTCTGCAGGAGGTCGACACCTTTCTTGATCTTAATTTCATTGACTTTGAGGAGGTACTGTAACGAAACAATGGCATACGCTGAATCACACACATACAACACAGGAAGCGCCTGTGGAATTAGAGCGACATAACAGGATTCTCCTTCAACACGAGACCCTCCTCTGACCTCGCACATCTGAAGCTGAAAAAAGCGTCGCTCCTTCTCCATCTCCTCAGCTACCTCGGCTCCGCTGATCTCCGTCCGGATCATTCCGTGTTGTCGAGCGTGCTCTTTCTTCTCCTTCTCTATTTTGGAACTGCATGAAAGATGCACAGACCATCTTAAAACCGAGACAAGCATACACACACAGACAGGAAACACAAGCTCTTCCACTCATGCAACAGGGCATTCTTTTCCATATGCTCCAGCGGCATACTGTGCCCATGTTACGGAAGCAGCACTTCCTTTGTGGGGAAGGAGAGCTGGAAAGCGTTTGGCCTGTTCTCACAGACAGGGTTCCAGAGAAAGCCTCACGCGGTTAGCTCAGGCCCTCAGCGTGAAGCAGGCTAACAGCCGGCCGTTTCTGGAACCTCTGCGTTCATGATCTGGTACACAGTAAAATCGCCAGTGTTAAAAAAAGGTCAAATTAACACTTAAGGTGTATATATAATCCACACTCTCAAAGTGTGGATTATATAAACACTGTGAGAGTTCATTTGACCCTTTTTAACACTGGCGATTTTGCTGTGTTGCTGAAGATGGCTACAAACTAGAATCCATTTCACAGACTGTGGTAAAAAGCATCAAGCGCTGAGAAAAAGTGCTGTGTTGCCATGAGGAGCTGCCGAAGAGCTCGGATTTTAAGTTTGTCGCCAATAATTTCTAAAATAGACTTATAATTATTAAATAGCTAATATAATTTACCTTATTAGTAAGTTTATTTATTTTTTATTTAGCCTTGTTGTGCAAGCTCTATGGAGCTTGTGCAGAGGCAGCAGCTTTTACCAGAGGGGAACTGGAATCCCCTGGTTGGGCCTGGGTTCTCCTGAGGTTTTTTTTCTCGATTGGAGTTTTGGGTTCTTCGCCACCGTTTGCATACTGTTTTGCACTATTTGCCTGGCCGAGGGGGCTGCTTAAGAATTAGAATTTTTAAGTTTTACTTAATTAATATTGCATATAGGAATTTATAGTCTGTTTAATATTTGACCTGTGTTTCTCTTTCCTTCATCTTAAATGTGTGTTTTCACTATGCGTGCTTGTCTGTGTGTATGTGTGTTCATGTTTGTATATCCTGGTGGGGACCTGAACCTGAATGCACACCAACACATGGAGACTCGTGTCGGGCAAAAAAGCTAATAAATTGTACAGAACAATATTTTTTAAAAATCTAAAAATGCAAAAAGTTTTCTATGATCTTTAGGTTTAGGGATAGGGTTAGGGATAGGGGATAGAATATACAGTTTGTACAGTATAAAAAACATTACGCCTATGGACTGTCCCCACGGAGATAGTAAACCAGACATGTGTGTGTGTGTGTGTGTGTGTGGACATGTTTTTATAACCCAGTGGGGACCTAAGCCAGAATGCACACCAACACATGGGGACTCGTGTCACCGTGGGGACCAAAATTGAGGTCAAAAAAGCTTATAAATTGTACAAAACAATATTTTTTAAAAATCTAAAAATGCAAAAAGTTTTCTATGATCTTTAGGGTTAGGGGTAGGGTTAAGGGATAAAATATACAGTTTGTACAGTATAAAAATCATTACTCCTATGGACTGTCCCCACGGAGATAGTAAACCAGACGTGTGTGTGTGCGTGCGCGTCCGTATGTGTCTCTATATCTATGTGTGTTAGTACGTGTGCATATTGTGTGTGTGGAGTGCTTTGTATGTGGGTGTGTCTGTGTCTGTCTTCTGTGTTTTCACTTTTTTTTGTTTTTACAGGTACAACTTTAATTGTTTTGCTTATAGTCAATATGTCTCATATACAGCTGCTTTGTAACAATGAAAATTGTAAAAAAAAGCGCTATATAAATAAAGTTGAGTTGAGTTGAGTAATGCATCTATACAGAAGTGAAGAAATACAGTAAGCAGACTCCCTCATGACAGCACATCACCTCCACAGGTGACTCAAAAGAACAGTCCACCATTTTCTGTCATATAGATTATGTTCTACATCAACCAATTAACTAACAAAATGGTGGAGCATTGCTTTTGTCTGTGGGAAAACAAACCACACAAACAAACATGAATCGCAATTGGATGCTCTACATCTAGTCTCCTGAGCAATTTTAGCATTGATTCTCTATCCTTCATTAAATAACACAGCAAAGTTTTAGGCATTTTCATTAACTGGATGTTGGCAGACAATAAAAATAAAGGCTGCGGCACAAATTGCGCTTTGCCAGAAAGCCGAAGCCTTGCGCAGACAAAGAGATCAAAGTGAACTCAAACTGTATCGGTGGTGATGACGAAAACCAGTTTAACGGAGTCAGGACCAGTGTCGTATTAGAGGAGGGTTTCGTGGCTTTCTGTCTAAAAACATGAATGAATTCATGACAAACCAAAACAAGACATTATATTCCGTATCTGGGAAATGGAGTGAAGCATGTGTTTGACTCAGCAAAACTGCCAATGATGAAAAACAATCATGATATATCCCAAAACAAGACCATATAAAGCAACTGGCTTTACGGTAAATCAAATAACCAAATGACGTGTCATAAGAAAATATATTACCCTTTCAGTAAAGAATGTCCCTTGCAGCTTGGAAAATATATAGAAAGTGCTATATAAATGTCATACATTGTTGCATGCAGAACAATCAGTTTGATAGGACAGGAAGGGAATACAGGAAGTGAGGTGGCAAGAATGACAGCTAGTGTTTAGAGTGCTGGGCGGCAGGTGATACACTGATCTCTCAACTCACACACAGAGTCTTTATTTCCTTTAAATTCATGTAATTCCCCAGACTGAAGCATGACAGAAATAAATGAAAGAAGATTATATTTTATGTCTTACACTTTAGTTTCGTAGTCTTTCCAGGCTTTATCAAAGGGCTTCTTTAGATCCTGCAAGATACAGAGAGGAAAATCATTAGACAGACATACGAATCAACTTTCAGTTTGATATCCACACCGTCAACAGGGTTCCTACACATTTTCCATTTCGAAATTCCATACTTTTTTCAGACTCAAACATACAGACTTCCCTGAAGATTTTTCAGACCATATTTAACATCTGAAAAAAGTAGTGGTTTTAAAAATCAGTTCACATGTATATTATAATATTTTTTCCAGATAATCAGTGGACTGTTATAGCTATACCTCATACAAATTAACACCAAACCAAGACATGTTTAATGCACGACATTTTATTGGAATTTAGTGTAATGTTAATAATTTGCCAAATTAAATAACTGTAAACCTTCAACCCAGAGCAACAGAAGGACTGGCGGAATATAATTCATTAATTAACATGAAAAGAGAAGTCCAGCGCGAACTCCCGAGTGCTCTGGAAAGAGGGAGAAAGCAACACAGCCGGCATTTTGTACATGTTTTTAGATGCGACATGTGAACGGCCCACTAACATTTCTTTTTTAAAACATTAAACATTTAGCTATACTCTCTTTCTTATAAAGTTGACCTTGAGCTTGACTCCTGTCAATAGCAACTCCCACCTTCTGTCATTTGATTGGACAGTAATCCTCGCCTTCTTTAATTTGATTGGCCAACTCAATCAGAGAGCGCTGTTAGACAGCAGAGGTAGACCAGATCCGAAATCAGTTATCTAGGCGTTTTGTACAATATTGGCAGCACTAAGTACAGTTATGTCCTATTAAGCAATTTTTTCATGACTTTTATTGCATACCATGGAATAAAAACTACCAGGGCGTCAGGGACCTAAATGGTGGGTACAACCGTGTGTTCAACATGTCCTCCAACAGAACCTGTTTTGGTATGCAAAACCCGACGTGGGTTAGCATTTAAGCACTTCTGGTTCCATCGCCGAAAGTCAATGGGTTTTTTGAACGGGGTTTGGGATAAATGCCTGAAATAAAGTCTGTGGTTACCAAAAGCTTATTCTACAATGTAAAACACACTAGAAATGACCCGTTCGTGATTTTTTTTAAAGCATTAAAATTTCTTAAAATCGGCGGTTACTAACAAGTTGCTAAATGCGACTACAGACATGGAGTGCATTTACATTCACAAAATAAACTGATATCTATTAAAAAATCAGCTTATAAAAGAATAATGCATATCAATAAACCGGCTACGCAGAAAACCATAAGACATGAGACTTGCCAGGTTTCTCGCGTGCAGTGACGTCTCCATCGATAGTCCGGTAAACGCGTTTACATGCAATGCGAAATCGGAGTAATGTGCAAAAAAACTACCTCTGCCGAGCGGGTTCTGCTTACGCCGTTTATGAGCTTTACCCAATAAAAGAAAACTGTTTTACGCGTTTACATGACCTTACTTGTTATCAGGTTATTAAGCATAATCGGATTAAGACTGTGCATGTAAACGCACTCATTGTTGGGGACATTAAACATCACCACGCATAGAAATCTCAGAAATAACGCAACGCGGCGTCTTACTATTACCATGAAGCCTGATCCACACTGCAGATTTTTCTGAAACCACCCATTTAAAACTTTCCAATGCAACGTTTGGAAATCCATTTGAAAAACACTGCAGATAGCATTACAGTAGGCTGTTGTTTAGACAGACTTTCAGCCATGCATTGTTTTTCTTTGATAATTTCCCTGGCACTTTCATCTGACATTCCATAAACAGTCCGTGTCAGTCCGTCACACCGTTTGAAGTTGAGACTTGCAATCTCAGAGGCGAACTATAAAATTAGCACTCAACTACCAAGCTTGGCGCATATCACCAAATATCGAAGACATTATGTCATGTTTATAAAAAGAAGTACCTGATTCACATTGCATTCAGTAATGACATCATTTGAAAGCTTCAGGGACATTCTCAGGCAAACAGTGTTCCAATGAAACTCTTTAGCGGCTCTACTGAGAGATTACACCAATAACAGAAGCCTGTGTTTGTAGAGGGCTTTCTTAAGCTTCATAAGAACTCAATTAATGTACTTTCATAACCGATGTTACGCACAGCTTGAGTTCTCGCATCTAGGCCGGCACAAATAGCTGAGTAAAAGGAACTTGACAACTTGAAGGGTTTTCAACAATGAAAGCAAGTCCATTTCGAGATGGACACAGCGCCTAATAACCGGTTAACCGAAGGCGCTAAATGTATATTTTGGAACATGAATGTTGGTTATATTACTTCAGTTTTAAATAGATTAAATAGATTTTTAAAAGTTTATAAAAGTTTTTTGTATCACATATTGTAAATTGAATCATGCTGCATCTAAATGGCATTATCTTAAATAATTATTACATTCTTAGATTGTATCCGGAATCGTTTTTGCTTCGTTTTGGTATATATATATATCTGTAGGGCAAACCTTCTTGCATAACCAATAACAAACCTGAAAAGATTTTAAAATAGTTCCTTAAATAGTTTTTATTGTATCACATTCTAAATTGCATCATGTTGTTTATATAGCATTTTAAATGTTTATTATTATTACATTCCCAGAGCTACTTTTTAAAGTTTGTTTCTGGTAAAAAAAATGTTTTAAATCCGCAAGGCAAGCTTTCCTGGATAACCAAAAACAAACCTGAAAAGAAAAACTTTCAGGGAACCAAAATCGAATGTTCATTTTTACAGCACCACTGCACATCAATAATGAGTACGTTCCACATTCTGCTCTTATCCATCATCTATCTAATCTAATTAAAATAAGTCAAATACATCTTCCCACATAACATTAAATCAATATTTAGGCAACTTTATACCATTAATAATTTGTTTTACCATTATTCCTGAAAAGTTACTTCAATGTCATGTAGGCCTACTGTCTTTGAAATAGAGACCAGAGGAGATGACCAGTTGGGTGAAAGTCTATGAGGATATTATTTCACCTTTTCAGGGGATTTTGAATGTATGTTGTTGAATTTGAAACTGCTCTTGGGGTTTGAATGAAAAAAGCTTCATTATAGAATCAAACGGGCCACTTCAGGGATTCAAAGAACAATTCAGCAATCTGGACTATTAACTGAAGAGTACGGATGAGGTTTGCAATAAAAGAGACAGAAAGAGCAGAAGAGAGCGACTGCACATTTCTGAATAGCAGACTTTGACGGACTCGTAATTCATCTTTCCTCATCACACGGCACCAGGATACATTTTTTAACAAGCTGAGTCACAATGGCGTCACCTGGATTTTCAGACCACAACATGTTGCTATCAGCCGGAGGGGCTGAAAAAGCCTGAGTGGGAGGGTTTCACAGATGAATGGCTTCCACAAAGAGGCCAACGCTGAAATCACACCCTCTGAGGCCGACAAAACTGTCTACTCTAGCAAAGTCTGTGTGATTGACTGAACAGGGGATGTACGGTACAAACACACATACACATATAACCACTGTAAGACAATAGAGGCAGCAGAAACAGACAGCGCCATTATCAAGTTAGGGGTTTTAGTATGATGTCAGCTTGTCTGCCTGTCTGTTTTCCGCCTGCTCAAACACTTCCGTCCAAAATGCAAGGTCAGAGAGAGGGAACGTTGAGGTCAGGAACCTCTCACATGACGTAAAAATACTTTTTCATTGAAACAATATTCAATTCCTGCATGTGAAGATGCAACTTATATAAAAATCGATGTTTTGAAGGAATATCACACAAAACCCAGTGTACACGCTGTGAAACACAACAAATTTATAGTCTGTTGTAATCAAAAGCGTGCCGCAGATGTTGCCCATATACAATAAACGGACAACAACCCAGAGTATTCATTTAACAGCCTGTACTTCCGAAGACGGGTAACAAAAATGATGACCTCGCAATGACACCCAAAGTCATTTCATTTCATTTCCAAGACCAATTCGCTTAACAGGCTGACAGGTTAAATGAGGCACAGGTTCAGGTTAATGACTGGAATGATGGTCTTAGTTCAGACCCGTAATCTTCATCCATAGCTCTGGTTTCCTGCCGAGCTCTGAAATAAAGCACAATGCTTATATAGACCATTCAAAATCATTAGCGCTTCATAAGCGCTGCTTAAACCAGACAGCAGCCTCCAGTCCTTCCCATCACCTCTATGGGATGCTGACATAAAGCAGGATTTATTTCTTAATATAGAAATCTATTCTGACTCAGGGGTTGATGCCAGACCAGTCATTTTATACTAATTGGTGACATTTTTTTTTTATTCTGCGTGGAGCAAGTAAAGCAAGAGCAACTATATTTGCTCTTTTTTAACGATCTAAGCGCATGGTCTAAAGCGCAAGGGCGCAAGTGCGCTTAAGGCGTTTCCGAATCCACTTTTGCTAGTTTAAGGACGGGGAAACGGTCAGCGCGCCAGGCGCATGGTCTAAAAGGGTTGTCTCTATTCTCTTAATGTGTCATGGGTGTGGGGTGTGTTTTGGGCAAAATGTGCAGTAAACCAATCAAGAGTCTCATCTCCCATTCCCTTTAAGAGCCAGTTGCGCTCACGCCATGGCGCATTCGTTATTTACACGGCAGAATTTGCAAGAGCAAAGACTGGACACTTCTCCGAGGTTAAAGCGCGCGAGCAGACCATCTACAGGACAAGTCGGACTTTTTATCTTTATGTACACAATTACAATCTTTTAAATTGTAATCCATTTATTTTTAATATTTGTCATGTTTGTGTGCTGCTGCGCATCCCTCTGTGTGTAATAAGCAGAATGAATGCGCGCTGTGCACTCGCCTATAGGCGCATATTACTAACGCGCTCTTTAAATAAAACAAAAATATATATTTCAGTTGCCTCAAAATAGCAACGCGCCAACAATGCGCCTGAACACACCTCGTTTTCAGACCAGCACAACCATGGGCGCACAAATGGGCGCAAATGCATTCTATGTCTATGATAGAGCCCAAAAACTCCTAAATCCAATCAAGTTAAAAAGTAAAAGCACACCTTTCTTGTGCTTCTCTGCTGAGCTTTGCTGAAATTCTTAACCTTAAGAATGGGCAACAATGTTTCTGATGCACGTAAAAGTAGAACACTTAAACTTTATTGGCTAATTTGGTGGTCAATGATACAATCTCAAATGAAGAACCAGCAAAGCTTAGCTCAGTGTCAAGGTTACATTGAGTGACCATCAAGGCCCAATTAGAGCCCGGTTTGGGGTCTCTCTGATGCAGTTAACTGTCCCTTTATCATTATCTACGCATTGAAAGAATCACATCACCCAGGCAGAATGTCCTTTTCAGCCCCATCACAGAAAGAAAAATAGTGGAGTCTCCAAGGAAACGAGACAGGGAGCTGAACGAAGCGCCTCATTAGGAGTAAATCACATCAGGCTCCCCCCTAAGAGCTAAAAAGGCAAGAGTCACGTGGTGGAGAGAAGGTCATGGTGGACATTAATGAATGGAGACGTTCTGGATAGGCATTGTGAGAATCAGTTCAGCAAAAACCTTCTACCCAACTGTCTGAATAGTCATGTGAGCGTGTGCACACGCAGGGCATTCGAGCAGGTAATGGTGAACATGAGTTGCGGCACTCTCACCAGAGGGGGTCCACTAAAAATTGATAAGATGACAGATTGCCACCCTGTTTCCGAAAGAGATGTGCATTACCATACACTGGCAACCTGAGATTGCCCTTTATGCCTTTCATATTCTAGTCACTTAAAGCTGCAATCCGTTACTTTTGCTTCTTTATCGCCATCTCTGTTTGAAACATAAAATTGCAGGTTAACTGCAGTTATATTCTTAACGTGGGTGGTGCTTTGGCAACCCATCATCTGGAGCCAGGGTTGCCAGATCCGCGTAACAATACCAGTCCAATAGTCAAACATAGCTAGCCAGAAAAAACACAGACTTGGCAACAGATTGTGGCATCCAGCTCCACTTCTTTCTGTATACGGACATGACAGTTAACCTAACATTTCCTGTGAAGTCCAACCCGAGTATTCAAAGCTTAATGTTGTGAATTGGGAAAAGGTACGGAGATTGTTTTCAGATTTTTTATGCACTTGGTCCATAAGTGATTTTGTATTTGTTACCTAAAAAATGATTGATTGCCGCTTTAACTGCTTCAGTACTAAGATTTGTTAGCACCACAGTATACCAAGCACGCCTTTTAGCTACGTACAATGGGATTTTGCCCTTGCAAAGCACTGGCCAACCATTAACACCTGTGTTTGTGAACTTCTAACTTCTTATTCCAAACACTTCCATCCATTACATACTAGCGGACGAGCATGCATCTGCAATGCCTTGAGACAGCCACTGATCAATACTGAGCTGAAAAACTGCCAAAAAGCACAAGAAACCAGTTTATAGGTTTAAAGTAATGAACTTACCCCTTTAACCCCTTTCAGATCTCCCTTTAGCAGACTGTCCAATGGGAAGGTAATGATGTTATTCATGTTCTGAAACTAGAGAAAGTGACACATTAGATAAACCTCTTCCATTCTTCCCAGCAGTGTAATTGTGGCTCTTCTAATGTTATCATAACTGTGTAGCGAGATAAACACACAATGCTGAAGAAGAAATATAATTATCTGTCGCAGCAGGAAAGAAATGAGACGGTTGAAATGAACTATTCACGCAAGCAAAACGTTAGGGAAATTATTCATTGTTTGCAAATACTGACAAGACAAGAAAATTTCCCCAAACCACAAATTACAGAATGACTGGAAACGTTCAGCTTAAGTTTATGAAGCGGAAAACCTGCAACTGCTAAGGCACATTCATGAAAGCTGATCCACCCTGTGGAGCGATGACTGAGGATCAGATTTTGGATCCAGGGGTCTTAGCACATTAACAGCTTGGACAGAAGCCGTTTGAAACGCATTTGCGGCTCACAGAACTGACACATACAATCATTCATGTCCTCACCAGGTTCTTGAAGAGGGCTGTAAGCTCCTTAGTGAAGACTGAGAACTTGAGGAAGGCTGATCCCAGATCAGGGTCATCTCTGTACACGCAGTTCTCTCCAAACTTCTCAAGCGCTTGTGTGTACTGTTCCTCATTCTCGACGTGAGCTGAAAACAGACAGAAGTGTCATGCGATATACAATTTATACATATCAATTTTAAATGGACTAGAATGTGGTCATTTAAACCGATTAGTCAATTTATGACATTCATAAAAATAAACAAGTTAAATACAATATTTTACATGAACTAGTTGATCTGGTCTATTTTAACTATACAAATATTATATTATAACACAAATACATATATTACTTAAAATATACCATATATTCCTATATTATTTTTAGCTTTTCTGAATTTACTATTTATACTATTTATATATTTATATAGGTACATGTTTAAGTAAAATGTCAGTACAGTTTCATTTTGTAAACTAGTGACAACATTTCTCCCAAACTCGGAACTAAAATATTTCAGATCCTGAATGCTGTAAAGAAAACAAGTTCATATGCATGTTTAAACAAGTACTAAAGTGTTTACATGTAGTTTAGGATCAGTTAAATTCAGTTATTAGCTGTTGGATGACTTTGTCACTCCTGAGGTTTGTTTTAATTGAAATGCAACAGACACTGGACTGGAATTGCCACAATACATGCAGAAATGCTGCATAAAGGCGAAACTGGAGTGTACACGTCATCATTATAAGTTACTGATCAATTTTGGATGTTTTTGACATGTTTACTGTATGCAACTACAATTATATGACCAAAAAAATCCTCATTCTCATAGTATCAGTGTTTGGCTTTCATCTTATGATTCTTTCCTCCTCTTGGCTTTTTTGTTGTCCTGTGTTCCAGGATTATCATGCACACTCCATCTAATCACACAGCTTCACATATCCACATATCCCTATTTATTGTTTTAGGGAGACTGTTCCACTCTGTCCATTGTTACTGTGTGATGACAAAAAAAAGATCCTGATATGGCCTGATGGAAATGTAAACAAGCCAAAAATCCAAAGCTTCCTCTTCATTCCATCAAATTACCAGATGTCTTTCTCTCCCGGGATAAAGCACAATCTTGCAAAAACAAGAAAGCATGTAATTCGCTGGTTATGCTGCCGTCACACACTGATGTCGCAAAACTCCCTGCAGCTTGTCTTCAGGGAAAATGTGAAATTTACAAGTACGAACATGCTGTAAAGTGTCAAGACGCTTGTCAGAGCACAAAGCAAACCAATGTGGCCTGTTTGCAATTACCACCTGAAGCTCCTTCAAAGCTCCCTTGTGTGTGACCTTCCTCACACAAACTGGTTACCGTTATCAGGCATTCTTAGCACAATGTCCTCAAAAAAGAATAGCCTTTCTCTTTTACAATATATTTAATAAGTCAATGTCCTCTAATGAATAATACACGAGGCCAGTCATTATTTCTCAGGTAAATCTGTTTAAGTGACGCATTGTGTCTAGATAGGAAGGGGACAAACGGACAGGAAGTGCACTATCTATCATTTCTAACTCATGCATTGTCATGCAAGGTTCAGTTAGGGTAATGTCTGACAGCACATCGCCGTGCTACGCAGTGTAATGTAACTTGTGTAAGGTTTATCCTAAGTTAGCAGGCTAATCGGCTATCAGAATGCTAAGCTAGTCGGCTAAGTTTTACCAAAGATATTAAAGGTGCTGTCTGTAATAATTTTACTGAATTAAATCAAAACAATACCTTAATATGTTCGTAGACATTTAGGAAACATGCTATTGGTTTGTCCAAAAAACAATGCTTTAGCCAGTTATTCTACTTTGAAATGTGCAATACACATGAATTTGTTTACTAAGCTGATGGAACCGACAAATGCAGAAACGTTGTTTGGAAACCATTCACAGGCAGGGGATGGGCGGGGCTGTGTGTACTGACCCGAACACAGAACTTGCAGAGTGTGGTTGTTGCCGCTATGAGGGTGCTCAGGTAGCAGCGGCAGAAGATTTCGTCTGGTTAAGAGTTGTTGTTCTACCACTGAAATAATCTTAGAGGCATTATTTTGAGGTCAAAAAACTACAAAGTGTTGCTTAAACATGTATATGTGCATTCGCTAGGATTTTAACCTATGACCTTAGCATTGCTAGGGTCATGCTTCAGTACCTCACTTATTAGAACAGGAACTGGCATTCATAGATCTATACAAGTTGTGTCTCAATTAACCCTTGGTGTGAAATATTTATTATTTCAAAGACCCATAGGAAAACCCTTGGTCCTTAAGCCACTGATCTACTGATCATTTAGGCAAAACAACATGCAATTCAACAGGTGAAATAGCAAACTCAGCAGGTTTCTGAAGTCCACTTGAGACTCTGAACATTACAGCAGATCTTGTGGTCTCCACATGGTTTGACATTCACCGCAGGGGTCTTCACACAAAGACCAGTTTCCAGCTGATGTCGCCACTAATGTTATGACAATAAATCTTCAGGCCAGGTGGTGTGTATAACCTCAACACAAACTTTGTTTGGCCTTCAAACAGCACTGTCTTGGTTTCTGCTACTCTCCACATCTTCCAGTCATCTGCAACAGTAAAACGATGCCTTTGAGCTGCTTACGACTTCACAGTAACTCAATCCTTGACGGTGGTTTGCCCTTTTGTGACCTTCTGAATGACAAACTGTTGAGGAAACTCGACTCAATGCTCTTCTCATCTATGGTATGTAAATGAATATTAACCGTTAAAGGGTTAGTTCATCAAAAAATGAAAACTTGCTTTTAATTTATTCACCCCCAGGTCATCCAAAATGTAGTAGACATTACATCACCCATATCTTGGATGGCCTGAGGGTGAGTAAATTAACAGCAAACCTTCTATTAGATGCATATAAGGTGTGTAAGGTCATAAAGACTTGCTATACAAACTTCCAGAAATAGTGTACGAAGTGCTCTCATGACCTGTATCTACCTGAGATTATTATGCGGTGTCAACAGGCCGCCCTGTGACCACAGACACGGTTGTGAGATGAGAATGTAGTGTAGGAGGCTGGTCCAGGTGAGTAATGCTTTAGTCATTTTAAATACCTGTGTATATTCACCTGATTCATGGGGTTATTGTAAGGAAAAATCCCCCCTCGTAAACCACAATCTATTTCTGGAGTTTATTCAGATCCAGATGTAGCACTCATGCTTGTTGTTATGACCATTGGAAGGGTGGAAGAAATTTGGCAATGATGATATAGATATGCTGACGCTTGAGAGTGTGAACATGGAATGAATGTATGAGATTTTTCATTGTTCTATGCTTATGTGAAAGGAACAGTAAAAAGTTAAAACAATTAACAAAAAAAACATTTTACTGAAATTCTCTTTATTTTACTTGCCTTATTTTATTATCTTTAAGCAAGCCTGTACAAATTCCTGGTGTATTGAATAAATGTAAAGATTTTCACATTTAAAATAAAGTAATGCAAAACTTGCGATTGCTGTAATGGAAGTAAACGTGCGGTGCGCGTAACACTGCAAACACAAGCGCTCAATGGGAAAGGCCAAAGATAATATATTAACATGGTGCGCCATTGCAATAAATTGGAAGAAATGCAATGCTAAATAGTGGCCGATACCAAGCTCATGTACTCGTACTCGTAATGACACACCGATACCAAAGACCGATACCTCACGTGACATACATAGAGCCCTATGATTTCCGCAATGCGGAAAACGCGGACGGAATCGAGGAATCCAGGCATTTCCTAACAAGAAATTAGCGCTGAACAGTTAACGAAATATTCAGATACTGTTTAAATATGTATTCTGCTTGTTTTACGATACCGTGTGTGAAAGAGTGGTGCGGTTGCGTGTACTGAACGCATTGTGCTTGTGGAGTTTTCAGCGCCAGCGTTTCACTGCACGAGGACACGAACACATAACAAACACCATTTGCGGCGATCCGTCAAAATAAAAGTCTGGTTAACTTAAACAAATGCTCTTTGCGGCGTCCCGTCAAAATAAAAATCCGGTTGACTTGAACAAGTTATAATACACCTCACATTTTACCACACCACCCCCCTTAAATGTTTTATAATTTGACCACAGAGTATATTGTTTACTTTAGTAAACTGAAGTAAATGTGCTAGTAAAATTGTGCTACTTATCATAAAAAATAGAACTTGATTAAAAAATAGTACTTAAATTTAAGTAGAAAAAAAGAAAATGTACCAGTAAGATACTGGTTTATTAACATTATTATACATTATACAGGCATCGGTTATAGGTATCGGTATCGGCGAGTACCAGAAAAAATATCGGTACTCGTACTCGGCCTTTAAAAAATGGTATCGGTGCATCCCTACTAAATAGCTGCTTGGAGGCGCTCTTGCTATGACGTAAATAGTTGTCAGAAACGCCGCCGAGTGGCATGACTTTCATTAAATGGACTTTAGCATGGTGCTGTAGACGCTCTTTCTGCATGTGCTGGGTGAGAGCAACGTGAACGTGATGCTTTCGTATGCAGTGTAAAAATACATTCTTGATGTGCCAAATTCAGACATTATCACTTTAGTACAACGGGCGTACAATAAAGCCAGCTCACGTCTGTTCTTCAGCATTATACTTCACCGCCCGACCACCACTCGCTATTAGATATTACTCGTGGGGATGAGTTTATCTATCTCAGCGCACAGACATACAGACAAACACAGACAGAGCCAGTTCAGAGTGTAATAAAGCGCACGGAAATCATTTAAACGCAAAACCGCAATTCACTTACACATATTGAACCGTGGAGGTCGTACCGAACGGTTCAATATTATATTGAGAATTGTGGCATCCCTATGTTACAAAATAACTAGACTCTTTTGACTTGCTCACACTAGAGACCATCACACTAGGCTTCCATTCTATTGACTTCTATATATACCGGGTATGCAAGTAATATCATATCAGGTCGATACCCATGCAGGGTGTAGAGTTTTACATTCTGAAAGTTTAATGCTATGGTCACACTTAACTTTAAAAAGGATAATTCACCCAAAAATGAAAATTCTGTAATCATTTACTCGTCCTCTTGTCATTTCAAACTTGTATGACTTTCTTTCTTCTTCAGAACACAAAAGGAAGATGTTTTGAAGAATGATGGGTACCGCCTTTGTTCAGTTACCAACATTCTTATATAATAATTCAAATTTATGATATAGCATACCCAGTACATACACTGTATACAAACGTATGGATCATTGATGCAGTAAACTGTACAGGGACCTTATACACGTAACAGCTTCCATCCAATTCTGTTTTTCTCTGCAGCCAGCAGCACGCTGTCAGACACAGAGCACTATGCATAAATAACCCAGCACTGTCAGACAGAAGTGCTTGTTTCTTTTGCTGAAGTGAGAAAGATCTGTTGTGTCACAAGTGAAAGTTAATCTCCCTGACCTTGCTGGAAGAGGCACTGGCCGCTTACTCAGTAAAAGGCCCAGAGTAAATGAGATGGTATGAAGCGCATTTTTATATATTTTGAGAAATGTTTTGTGTCCATACAATGGAAGTCAATGGGGGCCAATGTTGTTTGATTACCAATGAAGAAATAAAGTCATACAGGTTTGAAATAACTCGAAGGTGAGTACATAAATGTTGAATTTACATTTTTTGGTCAACTATTTCTTTAAGGCCTGCCTGAAAATCAGTAGCTTAGATGATGATTTATATTCTTACACATAAGATTGTTATTCATTGTGCCAGTGTTCACTGCTGAATCTACTGAAGTAATGATAACAGATAGGTGTTAATGTGAAGAGAGGTAGAAATCACAGCAGTGATTATAACACACCGTTACTGTTTTCTCCAGCCGTGAAGAAGACTTTATATCTGCAGAGCAGAGCTGTTGAAAAACATCAGTTTACCACAGTTGAGAGCCCTCTGATGAGGAGGTCTGTCTCTCATGTCACCCGTGAGAGATTTACTGCCCGGGCTGTCTAAAACCAGCTAAGAGCAGATGTCCCTGTTTCTCGCTGATAGCGGTTAAGAGCCGAGAAATTAATCAAAGTTTCACCCAGGGTCACCGGCCTGTAAGCAGAGAATTTCTATTACTGTGGGAGAACATTAAGCTGCTATCAAGGCTTATGTAATAAGGCTTTTCTAATTCAACTATTTACAAAATAACACTTTTAGCTGATGTAAAAGGAGTTGTGTTCTAGCTAGTGTACTAAAAGTGTACTTGACCATCTAGAGCATCAATTTTAATACTTCCTAAAACTTAAATATAAAAAAAAATGCATATGGGCAATTCCATGAAAATGTTAACCTTAAGATTAGATAAAGGTTTTTGCCTATGGTTTTCACCATACTGATAAGTCAGATGTAGATATTTGGTGGTTTAAATACCCATTGAAGTCTCAAAGTTTTTAAAGCAATTTTTTTAGGCATAGTTTTCCATAGTCAGTCAGGTAAGTAAATTGTCACATCTATAATGGTTTATATTCCTCATAAATGGGCACATGGAAATTATAATAAAATAACTATTTTATGGTCTATTAAGAGCCATCCCATCTCCCTTTGTTGGGTATTATTGCTTCTGGTTTGTAAATTTTAATTCACAGAAATCCTAAAAAGAATCTTGGCAAAAATGCGTCCATTTTTGTTACATCCATATCGCATGAATTTTTCTCACTTTTAAAATTGAAAACTTGTACATGACCTGATATTTTACTGATGTCTGGATTCTATCATCAGGGGTTTAGTAAAATATAAACACATGGTTCAATATATTGGTAATAAATACATTCTCCGAGCATTAATATTTCAAGTTTTGACTCAGAATATCACATTCATAACACTGGAATTGCCCAGATGCCTTTTTTGCTAGCAATCTCTCACTGTTTTCCGCTTGAGGAAAATGGCAGAAGTTGACAGTCAAGATGCTCCAATAAACAATGCACAGTATTTACTTTTTTTGGGAAGTCCTACAGTTTACCTACACTTATTTTTGCAGAGAAATGACAAACAGACAATACAAAAAGCAGCTATTCAAAACTACACTAACTGTTAAACTGTGTCTGTTATGCAAATTGTGTCCCAATGCAAATACAACAATTCAAGTCAAAGATGTGTGGACCAGTAACATGCAAATAACCCAAAAAATAATAATTGCTTCACGCATGACATGCTTACAGGACAAGCCCCCAAACTGGAAACAATAACAGACGCAACACTAGAAACCCCATCAGCATGTATTCGGGCGAGAAACGCACACAGATAGACACAAAGGGTGTGTCCCGACACAGCTGTCCCCTGGGGTGTGGGAGACAGCTGTCCAGCCTGAACAGAGCCAGCAGTGTTCCTGGAAATGTCCGGATCAGCAGAGCTCGCCCCTGTGTTCTCGGCCGGGCCTCCGCTTGCAGTTGAAACAAATTCAGTCTCTGAATGAGCAGTGTTTTCATAGCCAAAGCAGGCGGCACAATGGAGAGCTGCTCAAGCTTAGTACCGGCAGCCGGTACAAAGAACAGTTCTCCAGTGCAGGCCGATAACTGGAGCCATTCAATCTAGAATCACTCCAAAGCGTTCAACTCAAGGAACGTGGTCTTGCCTACTGGATCAACAAAAAAGATAAGAACTGCATCCTAACCAGACAATCGCATAATAAAGTGGCTTTAACTCCAGTGGCAACAAAAAGAGTAAAGCAAGATGTTGATTGGTTACTAGCCCCGCCCACAGTGACATCTCATTGGTCCAAAATCCCAATCAACACTGCTAGACTAATAGATGTAAAATCTTGTCCAGAAGCAATTCCAGGTTTTTATTTATTTATTATTATTGTTTTTTAAACCATACATATATAGTTGAATCCTAAAAATATTTGTTTAATCATTTGATTCAGTTGTTCTGTTGGTTGTATTTAGTTTAGGGCTGCAGCTATCGATTATTTTAGTAATCGAGTATTCTACTGATTTTCCATCGATTAATCGGGTATTCGGATAATAAGTACTTTTTCTTTATTAAAGAGCAAAAATAAATATACAAGAGAAAATAAGACAGGTCTCTAAAAATGAACAAATAATTTGTTTCCTTTTTAGAAAAATTAACATTTATTGCTGAAATTGCATACATTAATATCTGTGAAAACTAAACCCATTTAGTACATTCCATTGCCATATTACATTCAAAATGCAATATAGGCCTAATACAAATGTATACATATGAAGCATTAATAAAAATAGAAAGAATAATTTCAAAGATAAACAACTAACTTCAGCTTATGCATGATGCATTTAGTTTATCTAAATTAGTTTTAGTTTCTTTTTTTACTATTAAATAGTAATATATTTGTCCACATAAAAATACAGAGTTAACCGGACTTTTATTCTGGCAGGTCGTCGGAAGACGCTTATTTTTTAGTGTGTTAGCTTCACTCAGTAAAATGTTTTGAAATAAACCCTCAGAGCAACTCTGGAGATGAAGTTCATGTGTTCATGTCCTCACACAGTACATACGCAGACAAATTCATGAGCATCACGCGTGTAGCACGTTAAACTGTGCAGTTCATTCACTCAGACACGCAGAACAGACAGATGGCATGTGTAAATAACAGGATTCGGCGTCCACAAGTCCGCATCTAGTTTTATGGACTCAATGCAGCCGGAAAACAAGTTTCACTCACAAAATAGACTAAAACTAAGTAAAATAGCAGTTCACCATTTCAATAACCTATCAGTTATTTATCAGCATGAGAGACACGTGTGAGCATGTGAACAGACTAAAGTGCGTGTGTCTTGCGGTGAATGAGTGAGACTTGAGAGCCCTGTAACATGAATAGAGTTTAGCGGGCTGTGCGTCAGTAATAACGGTCTGTGGGGAAACGCAGCGTAACGCAGCGAAGTTAAATGGATTAAACGAGGCTTCGAGGCAACAAAAATTGCCTCGATGATTTTTTGTATTCGAATTACTCGAGTTACTCGAGGAATCGTTTCAGCCCTAATATAGTTCAAACGTTTGTGTTGTGTTAAAAAACTGAAAAAAAGTACTTCTGGATCAGCTTTGATTACGTCTTCTGAAGTGGACTATAGTCAACATGAATAATGATAATTGTTTAAAGAAACCTGCAATTTTATGTTTTAAACAGAGATGGCGCTATTCAAACAAAAATTACCGACTGCATCTTTAAAGTTCATCGTTAAAGTTAGTAAAAAATTTCATGAAAGCTGTGCTCTGAAGAGCACAGAGCGTTCAGTATGTATAAAACAACCCCTAACAGTAACAAATACTCTACCAATAGACCATCTTAACCCATCTCTAGTTAAAAGAGTGTAAAGGGAATCGAGTTCTAATAAACCAAATGTTAAACCATCAAAGGAAGTATCAACCATTCTACTCTGCAAATTCCAGTCTAAATTTCACTAAGGAATGCAATGGAAACAACATCTCTAATTCTAAAATTGAATCACCAAATTTTCTCACAAATCTCTTTAAGTTAGGGCTGTGCAAAAATATCGATACATGTAACTATCGCAATATTTTTTTTTTCGTGTGATAGTGATACCTCTACTATTGATTTTTTTTTTTTAAATCATGTCATATACATACGGCCAAAATTAGGTGGAAGCGAGCATGGCGAAAAATATAAGAACGCTTGGCGCTCTCAGAGCTGATGTGGGGGTGTGCTCTGGTTGTCAAAATAAGTCATGGAGTAATGAGTTATATAAAATAATGCTGTTTGTAGGCTTCGCAAGTCATGACACAAGTCACTTGGCTACTGCAGTGCATTAGACAAAAAGTTTATTTAGAAAAGTAACAATGACATTTATTGTGCTTTCACGGATGTGACACCAGCACATTTACAGCACGGATGAACCAGGGGTTTTATTCTGCCCATCTTCAGTGTTTTAACTGTAATGCACCACAACAGCCAAGTGACTTGCGTGAGCCACCTTATTCCCCTGTGCTACCCACTAGAGGGGCGCAATCCACAGTTTGAGAACCCAAACCTCTGATCTAAAGGTCCATGCATCGCACATCATGGCCACTCTGCAGAGGTAAGGGATATTTTTACACTTATCCTTACAGAAAACCCCCGCTGGTGCACAGCATGTTGTATTTCTAGCTCTACTTTTTACATTTTCTATTTAAAGTATTGCAATATATCGCAAATTTGTATCGTATCGAAAAACATCGCAATATATTGTATCGTGACCCCATCTATCGTGATATGTATCGTATCGGGAGGCACTTGCCAATACACAGCACTACTTTCAGTGTTGTTTTCAAAATATCATACATCATAAAGTGATAGCTATCAAAACGGAGTGCAGTTTGTGTCAGATAGATGTAGTGATGTGACTTAAAAACTGTAATCGAATCACACTTCATGTCAGTGAAGAGGCTGAGAACACTTACCCAGACCAGAGGTGTAAATGGCCTTAACTGACTTCTTCATCTTGTACAGAACACTGCGGTCCACATCCAGGGCCTGATCACACAGAGGGAAAAGAGAGAGATATGTTTTACATGTAGATTCATCTTAAGATACACCCACAATTGGGGCAGTCGTGGCCTAATGGTCAGAGAGTCGGACTCGTGGGTCACCATACCTGACAAATAGGTCACTTTCACTTTCAATTGACACTTTCTCACTCCAATAAGCACTAATCTGATTGGCTGACTTTAAGCAAATTAAATGGACAGTTTACACAAATATACAAATTCTGTTATCATTTACTCACCCTCGAGTTGTTACATATCTGTAAAACTGTCTTTGTCCTGATGAACACAGAGAAAGATATTTGGAATAATGCTTGTAACCAAACAGTTCTTGGCCATCATTGACTACCATAGTAGGAAACATTTGCTTTCCTACATTCTTCAAAATATCTTCTTTTGTGTTCAACAGAACAAAGAAATTTATACAGATTCAAAAGAACTTGAGAGTGAGTTTTCGTTGTTGTGTCAACTGTTCCTTTAAGCAAAAATTAAGGATACACACTTATTATACTTTAAAGTTTTTACATTTCCACAATTTTCTGTGTGCTTTCTGTACAACTTGGATGTGCCATTTATTATTTTTCACTGAATTATTGCGGTATAATGTATCTTTGATTACTCTGCCCGTAAATGGCACATAAACAAAACAAAACAAAATCTGAGTTGCATGTCCATCACTCCGCTCTTCTGATTCTTGAAGAATTTAGGCTAAAACAGACATTTGCTGCAGACAAACACGACTACACTACATATCTTAGAGGTAACATAGATGTACACGATAATCAGTGCTACTGTAACTACACCCATTTATCAAAGACGCCTAATTATATTCAGGTCACATTCTGATATAAATCACATCATAGATTAAGGAGTCCTTCACAGCTGGAAGAGCTAAACTCCCTCTCCCCTGTCAAAGACTCTTGTGTGTATGTGTGTGCGTGTGCGTGCGTGTGTGTATGTTTAGAATGCAGTCCCTGCTGTCCAAGTCTGCAGGTGATTCATTATTCAAAAGCAAACTCCTAAAAATATTCCGAAGCAATCCATGCTCAGCAGGAGCAAGGCAAGTCTGCAGGCAGACCAGTGCAACTGAACCTGTACCCATCCACAAAAGAAGATTCCCTAAGGAGCACCACAAGAATATGCCAGCTGAAAAGACTATAAAATTCAGTGCAAGTAATAAACCGTAACATTAAAACGAAATATGACGTTATGTACTGTAATATAATTTCCCAGTTGCACAGAAATTTCATACACAAGGCAAGTCAAATGGGTTGTAAACAGGAATTCATGTTGATTTAAAGCAAAAACATGCATAGGGTGTTCATGTTTGTAAAATGCTACATCATTTGTTGATGATATTGCAATAACACAAATATAATCGACATGGTACAACCAAGTACGATGTTGCTTTAGTAATCATGGAGTACTGTGGTATTTCCATGTATGACCATCACTGTACTTGTTTGTAAAGGTAAAATGTAAGGTTGGCATATTTGCACCGCTTCATAGCGTTGTTTTATCAACTTAAGAGGAAAAGCAAAAAGACAGTGAAATTTAATATGAACCTGATAACAATCAAATATCTGTGGCAAGCTGTAATATAGGGAACTAAAGTATGAATGTGATAGTTCCTCTGCTAAAATACACACTGCTACTGATCTAGATCAGATTGGGTCACCTGACTTTCCTTTATCACTCGGGACACTGTTCATATGAGCCCCAATTAAACACCTACATTTGGCCCATTCTCACAAGAATCTTCACTGGCACCAACATGGAGGAAGGTAACTCCAGCTTTTATGAAAAGGGCTTTGTTTGGTTTATTTTTCAAATATGTCACAGGGTGATGGCTGGCCGTGTATAATATTGCTGAGTATTTGGTTTCAGAGCGACAGGCAGAACTGATGATGCTTTTACTCACGATGGGGAGGCGGAACATGAACCCCCAAAACCAATATGACTACGTGACAAAGCAAAAATGTTTCACCTATCATGAAACTCTTTTCTTAAACCTAAAGAGCCTTCTCACGGCCAACATTAGCAGCATCAAAGCCATTACAAAACCTCAAAAGTGAACACTTTATATCGCTCTACAGAGTGAGTTTAGGTTTGCGGGTCAATTTCCTCTCTCTTACATGTCTAGACTTTAGAATAGATGTCCGCTGTATAAACCATGAGTTTCCGTTTTATGTGCGAAAGAGGTGCGTTAGAGTGATGGGCAGTAAAATCTGACAGTCTGATCAAGTAGCTCTCTGTTATCTGAAACCACCACCAGACCATTTATCTTCATCTCTACAGGCTCTGTACTGCTTCACTTTTGAGGGGGTAAATAATCTTATTTTATTGGTCTGTGTAAGTGAGGCACTCAACAACATGACCCATCACAGAAGATAAACACTATAAGAGTATCACACAGAGGCTTATTTGTGTGATACAGAAATGATCACTCTGGATGGCATCAAAACAAAATTTAGATCCACATGATTTTAACAGCAGAAAACATTAAAGAGAAATGTTTAATTTTATATGATTGCAGAATGCAGGTCACAAGGGTGCAAAATGGAACAAGGGCCAAAAAAGAGCTCCATCTGAAACTCAACTGGAAACAGAAACCACTTCACAAAGTCTGTAAAGCCAGCACGCAGAGCTGTGGTGCTCAAGTGGGAAATGTGGGTTTGCTTTCAGCTTTCTATCTGTCCATGGATTCCTGTTCCATTTCTCTTATTGTCAATAAAAGCCTATGAATAATAACAGTCATTACTATGATATTATCATCTAATACAGTGGTTCTCAACCTTTTTTGGGCCAGCGCCCCCCTATCCATTTTCCAGGTGCCTTACCGCCCCCCACAAAAATAATGGGCAAAATGTCTTCATAATAATAATAACAACAATAATACATTATTTGTTATTAAAATATAATTTAAAACGCATGTCACTGAATTGGGATAATCGGTAATCTCAATAAATGTATATTTGTTGAGAATAAAAATAAATAAAAAGCATGTCACTGAAAGTCAAATAACAGATTTGATTGGCCAGTTGGAATATTACCATACTTTCCCAAGGAGTAAAAACGATGTGAAATAGAATGTTTGAACTTAGTTTCAATACTCTCCTAAATGCATAATAAAACCTAAAAAGCTACTTATATTCACCTCACTTAGGTGTGTAATTGTGTGTAAGTTTATAGGCCTAAATGTGTGTGCTTCCATCAGAGGTATAATACAATGTTTGTCGTTATTAATTTGTGTTCATAATTAGGCAAATGAAAACAATACAATCTTCTTACAAGAATAAACATTTATTACAATGTAGATATTGAATGCCGATCGGTCTGCACAACTCAAGATGTCACATGCACATTTTCTGTTCACGGATGACTTGTGGTAAAGTTCTATAACACATTACTTTTAAAAACTTGCATTGCTCTGGGAAAATTAAGCCTTTCAACATCCTACATGAGGTTGTCAAACACCCAGCAGAAACATAAATCGGCGCAATGCTTGTCCAAACACATACATTACTAACAGCACATTTATACACCTCTCTAATGTGAATGTAGCCTATACAGGACGAACTGCATACAGTAATGGAGAATGCCATTTTGTGTTCGCACTCGCTGTAATCACTGTTTGGATTTCAGAATGTTTCAGAACAGCTAATAGTTCTAGCGAATAGCCTTTATTCGTGTTCTACCAAAAAATAAATATTACCTATTTAATTTCTTCGACTCTCCGTGGCCTTTTAGTGGACTGTTCGAAGTGTTTTTTCACACGCGATGTGGCGAGGACTCAGCTGTCACATTTTCTTGTAGCGGTCCAAACGTTTTGTACAGTCAAGGTGGTGCTCGCATCTCGGGGTGAAATAAGAACTTATTGATATGTTTTTAAATAATTGGTTAAAGCCCAGGCGGCTGCCGCGAAGAGCTGTGTCCAGGGCGAAGAGGCAGGATTTTGGGTGCAAGTCACGAGCACTGTGCGCTCACCGCGCGGTGGTGATCACGTGGTTAGGGCTGTCACGATTATTAAATAATCGTCTCATCGCGATTGTTTGACCTCATCGCGATGATTTCAGATCATCGCAATTATCGCACATCTCTATAGAAGACACTAGGGGGAGCTGTAGTGCATCTGCATATTGCATATTTTAGTGTATATATTGTTACTAAAGCATGGTAATAATTGTAAAATGTACCACCACAACAGAATCACTTAAAAAAAAAAAACTAAAACATATACAAATTACCTGCAGTACAATTTAATGTTATTTAAGCAAATCTCAGTGTGAAAACCAGTCTACCAAAATTTCATTAACACACAAGTAAAATTTTACTGTAGTCTTGCAAGTGAGAAAAAAACAGACTAGAAGCTTTTCTATGACTGATAGTATTTTAATGGTGGCTTCAATTCACACCTGATCAATTTACTTCATTTACAAGTATTTGGTGGTTGTATTATTGACAGGTAAAAGCCTAAACCTTAAATATATGATGACCCAATTTTTTCCATGTATTTCCAAGAAAAAAACAGTCTTGTATTCAGAACAATATGGTCTTTCAATCGCTGAATCAAAAATGAATGAGAATTAAATGTCAAAGCTCAAAAACAGACAATTAATTAGGCTGGGCGATATGGCAAAAAAGTAAACTCGATAGTTTTTTTTATATATGATCGATAACGATATTTATTTCGATATATATTTAATTTAAAAACTGTATTTAAAAAATCTATTTTAAATACAGTTTATTAACAAAGTTAACCTTTAACCAGTTAAAATTCAATTAAATTAATGCACTGTTGCAACACAGAGGATATTAGGCCATAAACAACATGTACCAGTTCATTCAGTCTCATTTTACTCATTGACTCGTTAAGTAAAGGGAGTGTTCATTCAGTACATTCAACCAATGAAAGGGCTCCGTTACTGTGTACATTCGAACGCTATTGGCTCAGCACCTGCGCACATACATAACGCTGCAATAATGTCTTGCTCGAGTAGTGGGATTAATTCATAGTTGCCAAGTCCGCTTCAATACGCGACCTTGGGCTTCTTTTTCTGTCAAGTCGCGTTAAAAAATCACTTGTTGCGGGTTGCGGTTTTGGGCTTATTTAAAAAAATATGGTTGCTTGTTCTGAACCTGACAAGCAACTTTGTTTCTTTACATCTATGGTCGCTGTTTTGTTCAATCCATTAACACTGTGTGCTCGAAGGTGCCTTTTTGTACTACATGCGGCAGAGCATAACATCACAGCACCGCGAGAGCTATTTGAAAGCATACAGAGAGCGTCTACTGTCGATCACTCTCGCGGTACTATGATGTCACGGCCGATTGGTCTGCGCGGCGCCGCAGGAGGTCACACAACAGATCTAAGCACGTAAAGCAACATAGAGAAGCCAAGAATGTTACAGTGGTCTCTTCACGTAATCATCGGCGCTCTTTGGTAATCGGAGGTAAATATACTAAACAGATGAAATATTCACTTAAAGATAAAAAGCATTTTATAACCGGGTACATCATTAAACATGTTAAAAGTGTAGATCTGCGCGTTTGGCTACACAGCGTTATTCAAGCCTAAGCACGTGTTAATAGCGTAATTTGTCCTCAAACACACCGCCTCTTTTTTTCTACCAACTAAACTAAATGTATTACATCTGTCACGATTAGAATGAAATGTGAAAATGAACGAAACGTTCAGATCTGATCACGGTGCAGCAAAGGGGTAGGGATTGATGACCCTATTTATTAGGCTATAAGGTAAACATCAAACATTTTTAATGTATTAAATAAATGTATTGATCCATGCAGAATATAATTTCAAAAAGTATAAATCAAATGCATATAGTTCAGTTTTACTTTATTATAAATGTGTGGCTGTTACAGCTACGTTAAGTGGTCATTATATCTTCTCCTTTTCCATCTCTCCAGGCCTATACTGCTCACATCAGAGATTTTCAATTAATTTTTGTAAAATAATGTATGTTTGTGTTTTTCAAACAGGGTAGTGTCAGTTTAAAATGACCCAGGCTCGTTCATTAATAATAAATAATTGATAATAAATTACATTGATGATCATGAATATGTTGGGCTTGTTTGGGCTTGTTTTTGGAGCTGCAGTTGCTTATTTGTCTTGCAAAAGTTGGCAACACTGATTTCATTCAATGCATTCAGTGAACCTTAAAGACACTCACATAAACTGTAGTACATTTCTTTAATCATGCAAGCATCTTACATACAAGGTTCAATATTTTAATGTGCACACAAACTCACTTCATTACATCTCTAATCTGTACAGGGCAGCGCTGGTTTGTTTCATATGCACCAGCTCATGTTAGCAGATATGTTAACGATGGATATAAAACGTTTGTGCTTGAGTTTCGAAGTAACTCGCTTGCAATTGCGCCTCAAGTTTGTTTTGTTTAACCGGCGATTGCGAAAAAAAATAAGACACTTGATAAACCGCGTGATGACAACTCGAGGTTAGTTTCACTTTCGTTTCCGCTTCCAGTAATGTTTTCCTCCTCATGTCGAGTTTTCTTTGCCAAGTGCAGTATGAAATGGACTTTGTAGTTTGACGCGCATGATAAAAGCTGCACGCTGACTGACTGTTGTTGCGTTTATTTCTGCGTTCTGTTAGACTGTACGATTAATCCATATCGAGTCAAAATGCCAATAGCTTATCATCGTTTTTGAAATACATTTTATCGCGATTCGATATGATATTGTTTATCGGCACAGCCCTACAATTAATCGTCATAATCGCCAAAGCCCTAAAATAGACAATTAATCGCCATAATCGCAATGATTTATTAGACAATTAATCGTCAATCAAATTTCATAATCGTGACAGCCCTACACGTGGTGTGTGCATGTGCGGTCAAAAACATTCAAATCTACATTAATCCCACAGTTTGCGCCCTTGCTGCTCCTGATGCAGATCGTAATCTTTTGCAGGTAAATGTTTAATCTTGCCTTGCCTGGATATTTGGTGCAAACTTTCAAACGCCCCCAAAGAACACCTGAACGCCCCCTTTCAAAAATCTTGCTTCCATCGCCCCCCGACATTCTGAACGCCCACTGGGGGGGAGGTACTGCCCCCGTTGAGAAACCCTGATCTAATACGTCACAATACTAATATACAAAGAATGTGCATTGTAATACAGTAATGTTTTTGCTCCCTTAAATTTTTATCAGATTACTATTAAAAAATAAGTTAAGCAGTTTCAACTTATTTGTATGTTACAGAAACGTACAAATAGCCAAAATTTAAAACCGCAAGTTAAAATTACTTGTAAAAGCCAATTTGATTGTACTTAAAACTTTAAGGCAGCAAAAATGGTTTTACAGTCTTTTTTGGTAAAATCACAAAAAAGCAGCATTTGACTAGTAAAAATGCAAAATATCATCGCTGTCCTTCTGAAACCTTGTATCCCCATATTTTGTGATTTTTATTTTTGCCATAAATCATTATTATTAGTCACCCTTTATGTTTGTCACTGACTTCAGCAAAAATCTAACCATTTAAAAGTATTAAAAAGTGCTTGTCAACTATGACAACACAATATTTTATCATTTAAATAGTAGTGTTTTTCCCTTTTGCTGAAAAATTGGACATTATAAAAGGTTTCGGAAGGACAGAGACCAAAGGCATGTGTCTTCAGGACAGGACAATAGGAGTATCTTTTGCTCAAAAAGAAAGATCACTGCACACGTGTATAAAAAACTACGCGGCTTCACGTCTCAAGTAGAACACCAAACCTTTTTAAGTAAAAGTAAAGGTCTTAAACTTTTACACCCCACTGCTCATATTATAAAGGGCGGAGGGAGTCCACATTCACACACAAGCTGTTATGACAACACAGTAGCATTCACATGCCTCTTTCAACATTAATCTTCATCGGTTTTAATTGAAGTCCTTGTAGCGCTAAATGGGGTCCTTAAAGGAATGCAGAAGCCAAAACTTAAGAGTGCTCATCAAACTTAATCAGTCAATGTTAGTAGTTAAATGAAAACAGCTACATCAAAAGAGACGCATCTATTTCAGTCAGCATTTAGCTTGTTATATTTTCATTATGTTGAAACATATTCTGACAGAACCCTCTGTGTGAGCTTTTGAGCTGTTAAATAAGCATGAATGAGCTGACAGAATGTTAAGTCGGCGTTACTGACAGTGTGAAATGAATTACGCACCTTCCACATGCTCACAGAAACAGTTTACTAGGGTACTCTGTAAAAGCTACATTTAAAGACATTTAAACAAATAAAATGCTACAGAAGCTCCTTCAATATTTTTTGGCTTTATTCTTTTCCCAAAAGTGTCACATCATTATCATTCGCAGCACTCAGGTGATAATGGGAGACGCAGCATCTGCCACAGAAATGACACATTTCTTGTACTTGGCATCATTGTGCTGTTTTGGCAACAGTGTTCTGAACAGCATCACGTTGCACACTAGCAAGGTTCACTTGCTTTATTTCCGCTAACTAATGTATAACAGACACAGCGAATGCTGCAAACACATTACAAAACCGAAGGTTTGATGACTATCCCAGCACAGTAAAATAGGGACCTTCAAGTCAATATGACGTCAGGCACCATCTGTCCTGCTCGAGTCTGGACAGCAGCATGTCTGAAGGTGCCAGGCCATGGCTGGGGTGACCGTGTCACTCTATATTCCCCATGCTGGCGGGAGAGAGCTGGGTTTCAAAGCTTATCGCCCTACTCAAGCAACAGTGATCGTAATTTATGGGTCACCAGGGAAGAGCAGCACACATGGGTAAATGGGAAGAACTTTCTCCTGACAGATGCTACCTTGTGTTAAATAGCAGGTCAAAACCTCCAAACAATACTTCCATTACATGGACGCAAAAACACTGAGACATTTCTCTAAATATCTTGTTTTTGTGTCATATACAGATTTTGAACATGAGGGTGAATAAATGCATGCTTAAAGGTGCAGTGAATGGCTGTTTTTATTCTTTTATACTATTGTCTTATGTCTACTTTTTACATTCGAAAACATCAAAATCAATAAGTAATAGGCTATTTTCTACCCTGGTTTTGAGGCCGGCTGGAGAAACGCTCGGTTTTTAAGGGCGGGCCGCATAGAAGACTTGGAAGTAAATGCCCACTGCTATGATTGGATAGCAGCTTGAGTAGTTGACTTAGTTGGAGACTTCTGTGAATTTGGTTAGACACGTAACGTTACGTAACTTACTCAAAATTTAAAGACTTATTTCCCGGATGTGATGGCAAGGCTTTGCGTATAGTTTGTATAGCCTATAGTTGTATGGTGATTAGTGATATATGACCGTACATGTCAGCATTTAAGACCCGCGAAACAGACAGAAGATCACCGCGATCGCAGGTCTCAAATGTTATAGTTTTCATGATAAATAAACAAATGGTAGACTCGCGGCCAAAATGACCCAGCACCATAAATAATATCAAAATACTTCAAAACAGCCTCCATTATTCGCAAACGGTGGACAAAACCTTGAAAAATGATATATGAGCCCGCCAAATCACAGAGATGCCGATTACAATTATTACAAATGACTAGAGGTCCCCAGGTAATACTATCAGGGCATATCAAGCGATCTCTAACAAAGCAATAGTGACGCATAGTACAAATATGTTTTACTCACATAAGATTGCTGCACCATTCCTATCGGATCCAATATTGACGGCACAGCACTGCTTTTTCATTTTAGTCTCTCCGCAAAGACTTGAAATGAAGTGAACAAACGCTCAATGTTTTCCCCACGTGAGCTGGAACGTCTTTAAAAATGAACTTCAACCACGCATTCCTACTGTCAGAATCCGAAGGAAGGTTATGCAGCGACTGTGTTCTTCCACAACCAGGCACTGCACAATATTTTGCAATCTTTAACGGCATGATGATTACACTCGCTCTATCTGGTTCCGTGCAGCTTGTGTTCAGTACCGTCATGCGCGAACCAGTGGGCAGGGCTCGAGAAGTAGGCGTTGATATTCTTCTGTGGAGGCGGAGTTCAACCTGTCATAGATAGGTGCATTCCAGGACCTTCCGTTCGCTGAGCCTCGTGTCAATAACAGTTGTTATTTCAGTAACAAGTGCGTTTTCAGGTCTGACACTTACAGGATGTTCGCTTGAATACGATTCCCTCTTATATAACAAAAGCTCGGGTTAAAATTGTGGTCCTAGTTCACTGCACCTTTAAATTTAGTATTAAGGTTTGCACATATGGTAACACAAAATTACAACATTGAAAACTTTTAAACCTTTCAACAAAACGTTTTTACAAAAGCATACAATGATGTTCTTTTAAAAAGCATTTTCTCAACGACCGCAACCATAGACACCAAAATAACGTGCGTGTAAGCTCAGCTCAGCATCATCCGAGAAAAAGCTCAACCACAACAAGCCATCAGCAGAGAAATGGCTGACCACAGCAAGGCCCTAATCTACCGTCTTGTTAAGTCAGACTTGGCAAGAAACATAGATTTAATACACTTACCCTATACTTCATAAGGTTTTAAACCATAATGCCTTTGTACATTTGGAATAGGTTGAATCTAAGACTTATATATCTCTAAAAGACTTATATATACTGTACTAGTGCAGAAGTAAAAATTAAAGGGTAGTGTTAATGAGTGTGTTTTACACAGTGTTGCAGTGATTATTATAAATGATTTATCCGTGCACACCATTTTATTTTTTATTCATTTGCACTTGTAATCTTTAATTAAAAACGTTAAGCTCCTCTCCCCCTCTCAACAACAACTCTTCACCACATGACGTCAGAAACAAAAAAGAGGTGGGACTATACCAGTGTTTCCACTACCATTACCTTAGGACGGCGCCCTGCCCCTCCAACGGCACCTCCCGCCCCCCTTGAAGGTCACGTTAATTTAGTTTTTCATGTAGCGTTAGATCACAAGAGAAGTCATTTAAGGTTACCTTTCCTATATAACAAGTCTATACCTTGTTCTCGTACTAAACAAACTAAATAGCTTTACGGTATTTATCTTATTTACATGGCGGCATGTCATTTCTGTTTCTACGTGGTCGCGCCGAGTTCCGACCCGAAGTGCGCGCACACACAGACACGTGCGCGCACATACACAGGTAAGCACACTTTCACCAGCGGACAGAGAGCGCGTGTGGGAAAATATGTCGCGCCAACCACCTGAAAAGCAGATAAAAAATTGCGTTTTTAAACGCTCCCAGGGTGGTGAAAATACGCATGCCCTGCCCCTGACAAGCAACAGTCCAGTTACCACCGGATGACAGGTTTTCACCCAGCTTATCCTTCGTTCTATCCGGACCGCAAGACATAATGAACCATTAAAAAAATCTTTCTGTGGTTTAAATTGAGCAGCGCGTCTACATAACTGAGATGTACACATCACGCGCACTCAGGGACATTTATGTTGATTATATTTTGCCGCTATATCCTCTAATATCTTTATTTAGCGCCAAACGCGCTTCATTTGAACCCTTTCCGCTCCGTGAGCGCTGCTTCTCCCGCCAAAGACACGTCGCATATGAAGACCTGCAGACACCAAAAGCAGGTAAATAAATGGACACTTTTTCTGTAACGCTCAAGTAAACGAAAATGCAGCAGTAATAAAGTATTTTAGCTGTCAGTCAGTTTACTGTTTGCTATATAGGTTTGTCTTGTATCTACATATGGCATTTATGATATTAATAGCATAAATAATAAGCATGTTAAGAGCATTTCATTGTGAATCATGTTTTAATTGGAAAGAATATTTAGAATCAGTTCTAGTATGAATGGCATGGAAAGGCTGTTAGTAACTTTGTAAGTACTCCTGCTCATGATATATTTATTTCAGTTGTTACAGTTTGTCGTCAGTAGTTTTTTAAAATATTAAAATAGACCACTGGGATTTCGCTTCAGCACCAGAGCCTACAACACATTTTCTCAGTTACCAGACCTTCTATGTTTCATACAGACTGCGGCTATATAGAATATAAAGTAAATGGCCTGATAAAACATTAGATTGATTGATTTAACATTATTTATTAAAAAAAAGTATTGTCTGGACCTCCGCCGCAAAAAAAATATAGAGACCGCTTTTTCCAAAGCGACTTACATTGCATTATACTATACACTATACATTTGTTTCTTAGTAGGTGAAATCCCTAGGATCGTATCCATCCGTTGCTAGCGCCACGCTCTAACCACTGAGCTACAGGAAAGCTACTTCTATTGTACGGACACAAAACCAATGCAAGTCAATGGGTACCGCCGTTGTTCGGGTTTAGGGCTGGGATGATATATCGTGATTCACACTAATTATACCCGTCTTGGGCGATTCTGAAATCGCAAAGGCTTCAATTCTGTGTTTTATGCACAGCTCTTCCGTGAACTACGGCTCTTCGATCAGTAGGAGGTACTGCTCGATCTAAAACCACTACGAGATTGAGTCGTTTATAATGTGCATTTGAAAAAGCACCACTCTTCAAACATCATTATTATAAATGAACTTTATTATCACGAAAATACCTGAAAAGGTTTGAAGAACTGCAACTGAATATGCCCATTGGCATTTCCTGGAACTACGTGTGTAAATGGTACTTCTTCTGCGGTCCATATTTGGAGTTTCTCCAAAAGACTTTTGGATGTGGCGGCATTTAACCATAATTCACTGAGAAACTGAGAATTGTACGATATATCGTTCCAGCCCTAGTTCGGTTACTAACATTCTTCAAACTGTCTGCAGAAAAAGTAAGTCATACAGTTTTAAAATGACAAGAGGGTGAGTAAATGATGACAGAATTTGAATTTTTCGGTGAACTATCCATTAAATCGTCTTTCCCACAGTTTTGTTTTCCTATGTCTGCCGTGTAACATCACAACCGAATAAAAGTAAAATAACACATAAAAAACTCTCACTTGTTGCATTTGCAGGTAATGCAGACATTAGATGAGATACAATAATACAGCTTCTGACACGTTCTGAATTTTTAATTACAAGTTGGACTTGTAGGTAGGTGGTGACATCACTGCCTCCGAAAAACCTGACAAATCTCAAAATCCCAAGTAAATATGGTTTTCCAGTTTATTGATTTACATGTAAACGCGTGAAAAGTTTTCTACAATAAACAAATTTTTGATAGATATTCGCTTATTTTAAAAATGTAAACACACTCACTGTTATATACCTGCAATACATATGCAATGAAAGGGCTAGTTTACCCCAAAATAAAAATTCTGGCATCATTTATTTACACTGATGTCATTCAGGACGTGTGTATGACTTTCTTCTGTAGAACACAAAAAAGATATTTTGAGAAATGTCTCAGAGTTTTGTGTTCATACAATGGGGGCCAATATTGTTCAGTTACCAACATTCTTCAAAATATCTTTTGTAAACTGCAGAAGAAAGAGTCAAACAGGTTTGGAATGACATGAGGGTGAGTAAATAATGAAAGAATTTTCATCTTTGGGTACACTATCCCTTTAAAAGAGTAGCAGTGCTTTCAGAAAACAAGTCATGGGAATGCGTGAAGTGCTAACACCAAAAAATCAGAAGGAACAAAAAGCTCAAACTCTGAGGTCATCGTACAGCTACTTATGAACACAGCCGTGCCCCAGCTGTATTCATATGCTGTACTTTAACAGATTCCCGGCCCACTGAACATGGTGGGAACAGTCATGACCCGGTCTGCATTGTTCTCAGATTTGCAAGTATTTGATGACAGTATGTCTAAAGTAGGCCACCCCCTTCCATTCCCACCTACCCAAAGTAAAAAAACAAAAGCGGTTTGCGATCGAATTTATCATTTTGTACTTCCTCTCGCTGCGTATTCCAATGCGACCCGGATGTGAGTGCCGCCTACTTTAAAGCGCAAATTAGGAATCATGGGAGCGTCGTCTGCGGAGCACGTGTCTGGCTCCTGTCTGGTGTCATTTTATTCCCACTTTCATCCCCCCAAACCAGACGAAAAATATAGTCCAAACACAGCTGAACTTGGGCCAGAAGGGGCTGTGTGGAATGCAATTATCCAATTCTGAGGGGAAATCAAGCAGGTTTCACGAAGACACCAGATGTTTTCATTCGACAAACAAACATTTTGAACAGGCAAAGAGGTGGTGCAGTTTTGGGCTCCTTCATGTGTGATATGTGACACCACTCTAGTCTTTGTGAATGAGAACCAAGAGAGCGGTGTGTTATTATGGAGCAGTCAGATACTCCAGACAGGCAATAAACTCCACCCTGTGTGGTCCGGTCATGTGTTGGAGGCGTGGGTGTGATCGCTGACTCGCAATGTCTAATTTGTCTCAAACCTGAATGAGAATTTAATTTATCTTCATGAGAAGTGCTTAAAAGTGCTTGCATGAGATTTGCTCTCACATAAAGTACATCATAAACAGGATCAAGCAAAAAGGCAGTTTTTTATATGTTGATAACCAAAAATTCTCCATCATTGAAGGATTTTTTATACCAGTGATGGAAAAATCGTAAGGCTGTCCGTCAGCCGGCATTTTGTAATTCCCCTTTTTGTCGAGTTGGTAGCATCCAATCATTTCCTTTCATTTTCAACTGAAAATCTTTTTGCACTTTTAACAATAACACAGCGATCTCTAACGTTGTTTGTGGTGTTGTTTCTGGATCTTATTCTGCAAAGCGTGTATCTGTCATTCATCAGACCCTCTCGTCGCGTGCTCTCATACAGGTGCGCACAAACCAGTGGTGCGGTGTTACAGACTTTTTTCCTTCAGAAAGTGACAGCGACTAGCGTCATTTTGGATAAACCTTAACTTTCAGTGAGTGGAAAAATGTCTCTCTGCGTCTTCTCCATTCATGACCAAACAGCAGCTTAAAGTCACTTGTAAGTGAATAAATGAATGATTACAAAACCGCGTGTACAAGCACCTGTCATTGTTGCTGACTGGACATATGAACATTTGTCTGTAATTAGTATTTTAGGTCTGACAACAGAAACATTAAATATATAAACGACTTCGCCTTTATTGGGTATTAAAATACAGTAAGTTCAAATAACGCATGTACGTCGCAATGACGTCACAAACATGCTAATTAGCACGTAATGTCACCTTGCACCGTAGGGACGGGTAAAAATAGATTATGACGGATTTTTACGAGCCTGTCCATCAAAATGACGGACAATGAAAAAGTCGAGCGCAACCTCTAATTTATATATATGGTTGGGCACATAAGAATATGTGAAAGACAGACAACGCCAGCACAGCTTATCAAGAACACGATTTGAAACTTTGTGGCAAAGGCTTTTTGGATTAACTGTGAAACAATTTGCGTCTTGTGTCCTCAACCCGTCTGGGAGATTCCTGTCTCTCAGTTTGGGTCGAGTAGAGCAGATGTTTTTGGGCAGTGGAAGAGAATTGGATCTGGTGGTTTGCCCGGTATTTTAGTGCGCACACTCTGACCCGAGATCAGACAGGGACATCCGCCCTTCAGTGTCAGGGATAGCACTCATGGTTCACATGTGATCTGTTATAAAAAGCGCTTTAATAGCCAAGACTAGCCAAATCAAAGCTGTACTCTTGATGCCGTCACATTTTTGTCGATTTTAAATGTATTGTACACTCTAAAAAAATGCTGGGATATTTTGAACCAAAATTGGGTCAGAAAGGCACAAAACCACCCGTTGGATAGTATATTAAAGGGGTCATATGGCACGAACACGTGTTTTTCTGTGTCTTTGGTGTGTTATAAGTTGCCCATGCATGTATTAGACACGTTAAATTGCAAAAATTAAAGTATCGGAACAAAAGGTGCATTCTACAGTATCTAAAAGCAAATGCTCACCCAGACCTGCCTGAAACGCCTCATGTAACCACACCGCCACAAATCTACGTCAGTTCGTGGTATGATTTGACTAAGGCCGCCCAAATGTATACGCAAGTCAGTACTGTCAGTACAATTGCTTTAGAACCTGATGTTCCAAATATGGTAAGAGGCGTTACATTTCCGTCACACGCTTGCAGTATTCGACCAATCACTACACACTGGTTAACTGGCCAATCATAGCACACCTCGCTTTTCAGAGCGATGAGCTTTGTTAAAAATCTGCGCGTTTCAGAGAGGCGGGGCAAAGAGGAGATACAAACATACACGGTATGTGGAAAATACAGCGTTTTTTAACCTTAAATCGTGTATACACATTGCATTACATCTAAAACAAACGATAATATGTGTCGTGTCGTGTCGTGTCATATGACTCCTTTAAACTATGCTGGGTTGTTTCGTCCCAAAATGCTGGGTTAAACATTTTCCAGGTTAATTTGTCCTTTTTGGACCCAACGCTGAGTGGGGTGTCCTTGGTCATTCAAAGCAGCAAAGGTTAACCACCTCGTAACATCCTTTTGTTTGTGTTGTTTATTCTGTTGCTATATCTAATAATTATAGTAGTTATAGTTATAGTATTATAGTTGATCATAGTTATAATATCTAATAGCTATATCTAGCTATTTTTAAGGATGTTCATGTACACATTGCTAAATAACCAATCAAGTCTCACAACATCAACATTCTACTCAGCTGAAGTAGAAAAACATTTAAAATGACTTACTATTGGTTTAGATGTTATTCTGAAATGGTCACCTTATTTCTTCCCTAGATTTACAAAGAGCTATTCCAATGCACTACAATTGAGTCCTCGCTGCCAGTTAGGAACAGGAATAGCTTTTTCCCCAGTCATGGCTGAGGAATTTAAGGGGATGCTAAACACATTCTACCGTCATTTACTGCGACTAGATGAACAACGTTATCCAACTGATGCCTGACCCCAGTGTTTGTGTATAGCAGAAACTGACATCCATCATCACTCTTGACATTTTAAATGTGGTTTGCTGACACTGCATGTGGCATCAAAAAGTGAATTTCAAAGAGCTGTACACAGACGCAACATTTTTAAAATGTTTTGTGCAGATAAAGGAACAATGGGGGCCCTGTTCTAGGGGCGTATCATTTTGGAACTAAACGGTTTGTGTGTGTGGTTGATTGTGCAAAGGGAGTCCCATAATGTGATTGCTATGGCGAGTTTCTTCTCTCTAATGTTTTGACAATACACCTTGTCTAGTTTATCAGACCGATTCGTATCACAGCAAGGGTCTATTAGCTCAGCCTGGGACACAGTTTGCTCACACACACAACACAGGTTTTAAGCACAGGGGGAATGAGATGATAGACTTTAATGCGACAGTGTTTTAAAACTGCAGTGCGGTGATTTAAACATTTGCTTCATTCTCATCCAATTCACATTCCACACGGCCGGGAAAAAAACGAAAATAAAAGGTTGCACAGGCTGTCAGTGGACTTTGTGCTGACACTTTGCACAGCAGCGCTTCTGGCGACTCAAGTCCTGGCTCCTGTTCCCCTCTCTCTCATCCCACTTTTTTTTTGTCTCTTTACACTGCAACTATCCAAATAAAGCTGTAAATGCCAAAAAATAACACAATTTTTAAAATAATTTAAGCTGGCAGATTGATTAATCGATTCCAAAATAAATATTTGTATACAGTGCATACGGAAAGTATTCGCAGCGCTTCACTTTTTCCACATTTTGTTATGTTACAGCCTTATTGCAAAATGGATTAAATTCATTATTTTCCTCAAAATTCTACAAACAATACCCCATAATGACAACGTGAAAGAAGTTTGTTTGAAATCTTTGCAAATTTCTTAAAAATAAAAAACCGAAAAAAGCACATGTACTGTACATAAGTAGAATTTGTAACATAACATAAAATGTGGAAAAAGTGAAGCGCTGTGAATACTTTCCGGATGCACTGTATGTCTTTTTTTTTATATAATATATGTGTGAGGCATGTATATCTGTTTATATATGTACACACATACATGTTTATATACAACTAAAATGTACATAAATACACATAAATTTATATTTAAACATAATTTACATTACATATAAATACTCATATTTACTTAAATACATACATGCATGTTTGTGTATTTATATATACATATACAATACACAAGCCACACATACACATATATTAACTAAACACAAATATTTATTTTGGAATTGATTAATCGTGAGTAATTGATTTGACAGCGCTGAAATATAATATAGCTATACATAAAAAAAAGAAAAGAGCTGAAAAACGTCTGAAACGTTTGCCCGCCTTTTGGAGCCATGCAGCCTAATCATGTGGGCTTTGCTGGACTCAAGACTGGGCATATTGACTATCATATTGAAAATAGAGCATTTGTCTTGTGCATTTCTTTCATGAAAAAAAAAAGTGTAATACACTATAAAACACAATGGGCTTCACTGGAGTGATTTCACAGGGCTGAATAATGCGCTCTATTAACTCGAACAGGTTTTTATTAAGATGGGTCACTTATAGTGTCACGGGACTGCCCTCAGCAACCAGTGTCAAACAAACACCTTCTCTCTCAGGACTGCAGTTAAGTGCTCCATAAAAGCAGAGGTAACTAACCAGCAGAGTTAAAACGCTTCTTCTAGAAACACTTTTGCTGGCAGTTAAACCCAACAAAACCTCCAATGTCTAAGTGTGTGTGTGTGTGTGTGGGGGGGGGTGGCTGAGAGAGTAAAACAAAAGGAGAAAGCCCAACACATTACTGTGAGCACAGACAACAATTAATGACTAGGTCAAAGTCCCTTTAAGAAACTTTAAAAGAGTCACTCCAGATTTAGATTTCCGCTCCAGATTTCAGTAAATATTCGATTAGAACGCTTACTTCACAAAATGAACGTTTATGACATTTGTGTTTGCGATGAGTATGGTACAGAATTCTCTTGTTTCTCATCTCTTGAAAGCTCATCAGCAGATCAGTCCATTTGACTTTAGTGCGAGCACTTGACAAACAGGAAGACCTTTTGCTCGGCACTGACCACTTCAAAGAGAATTCTCTATTTCATGTCTTTCAGGGTCGTAGCGTGTGACAGTGTTACCAGACATACTGGACTGACCGTAAAACTAGCACCTACGGCCAGCTGTTAACAGAAGATGTAAGGCACCGTGTTAGTTTCCTCATTAAAGTAAACTTTTACTCAAGACTTATGATGGAACAGATCACCAAAAATGAAAATACTATCACCATACAACAAAGAATGAACATGTTAATCTATTTAAGCAAGAAAAAGTTAACATCAATTTCAACGTCACAAAAAAGTATAAATAATTCAGAATAACTTTACAAGAAAAGTCATACAAAGAAAGACATTGGCTCCAGCTTTTTATTTACAAGACGTGTAGTAAAAAAATAAAGAGTAGAGTGTGTAAACTCCAGGAGACTGATGAAGGTGTAACCAGTAAAGAAATGAAGACCAAATGTGTTTGGATACACATTCAAAGAAACAAAGAAAGAAAGTTGCCATACTCCTCACCCTATGGACAAGATTTGACTACTGTTGAACCACTGTATATACTAACCGGTAACCATACCAGTTCTCCAAATGGACATGATTCATTTTTATGAATAAGATCAATCTTTGGTGTGCTGCAAGATCTGTTTTTGTTTTTCAGAGCTGCTGTTTCACGCTCACATATCTGCACAAGCTTTCAGCATCAGCACCGGCAGCATTAAAAATTCAGCTGCTGTAAAAATAGCAGCGCTGCAGACCTCTAGAGAGTCTGTCCAAATGCAGCCATGCAGGTGACATTTGCACAATGTAGAAAAATCCCCCATGGATCTCTAGAATCAGCGAGGACAAACACATTCAACCCTACAAAGGCGTTTGAAGACTCTGCAAAAAATTTGCAGTTGTTTTAAGTTGTGCTGCTTTTTCCAGGGTATTATAAGAAAAATATATTTGGTATATTTAAAAAAAAAGCCTTCTGATATGTTCCACCCTAACTTCCTGTTTGAACAGGAAATAAGTCATGATACATCAAATAATTTCACCATGGGAAAAAGAAATAAGATTTAATTGTATAACCGAAATGACACATTTAAAAGACATGATAGGCATTCATAATCTATCCAATAAAGCTGTCAAGCAAATCTTTTACAAAGCTGCTCGCCCCTGGCTGTTTGGTTTGCCTAAAGCAAAAAGCGACAGTAACAGGATAAGCGGGGGCCTCTGGGAAACGGACAGCCATCTTTAGAGGACATGGCAACGAATCAATGCGGGAACTTCATTAATAAAGAGGCAAAGCTTGACAGTTAACAATGGCACTGAAAAGGGAGTTGTCCCTAGTAATCTGTGACAAACCCCTGGACCGAGGGCCTCCCTGCCCCCATTAACACTCACTAAACAAGGGTCGGTGCACTTCTGAACCCCAGCAGATCAATGGATGCTGCTCCAACCAATTAATGGGATTTCCTCAAACCCTCTCTCAAATGTGTCATCAGGGATTCCAGATCCTTTGGTCTTTACTATGCGAGTCACTGCAGGATAAAGACATCCAGTTTAGTGGGAACTGATGTTTTTTAGAACAAAAGACGACCAAAAACCTGACTATATTGCAAAAGAACTGCACATCTCAACAATCTACACATCTCACTTTAACCTTGCTGTGCATTTTAATTTCAATTCAAGGGTACTTAAAACTAGGGCTGGGCGATATATCGTGCGATTCTTATGCTCTCGGTTTCTCAATGAATTACGGTTAAATGCTGCCAAATCCGAAAGCCAGGGGGCGCTCTTGCGCAGAAACTCTGAATATGAGAAACAGAAGAACGATTAGTTCCAGGAAATGCCTGTGGTCATATTCTATCGCTGTTCTTCAAACCTTTTCAGGTATTTTCATGATAATAAAGTATATTTATAGTGATGATGTTTGACGAGTGTTGCTTTTTCAAATGCACATTATAAACGACTCAATCTCGTAGTGATTTTAGATCGAGCTGATCAAAGAACCGTAGTTCACGGAAGAGCTGTGCATAAAACACTGAATCGATTTCAGAATCGATTTAAACATGAATCGTGTATTTGTTTAGCGTGAATCGTGATATATATCGCCCAGCCCTACTTAAAACCCCCAAACAGCACCTGTCCCACCAGAGTAGCTGTTGATTTCATCTGCATTGATGTAAATCACACCAGTGATCTTGAATGGATCTAAGCTGAACAAAAAAGACCTAGACCAGCTATGGATGCGCTGGTCATGCTGGCCTTCCTCCAAAAATAACCAGCCTGTAACACTGACCCCCCATAACAGACCAGTTTTTCAGGAAATCTTGGAATTTTTTAACTCAAACCTAGGTGTTAATCCAAAACTTTGGCACTCAATACTATGTCCTATGGATGCTACCTCAAACCAAGTGGTTTGTTGAGAACAGGTGTGCTGTTATTTTTCAGACTTTCAGATATTTACATGATAAACAAGTGGAAAATCCTATTGAATAAAGGCGTAAATCTGTATCTAGGGACAAGAATATAGATATTTGGGGGTGGCCTCTTTCAGCTTTGGTCAGTAAGCAACCAGTACCAACCAACTATCACCTTAGCCACCAGCAATACCTTTCTAGTGTTATTCAAAAAAATATAAAACAATACCGTTCTGTACACTGTCTTGAAAGTAAATAAATGACACTCAGTGGTTTGGAAAGTGCAGCTAGCTTCTTATGATCTTGAATACATCGCACCCATGGTTTTAGCAGTTCTCGACAAAGAACAGGTCAATACCAACATTTCCTCGGGATGCCGAATACCACAGTGATTTCCCAATTTAACCCCCTGTGATCCCCAAACACGGCAATCCAGTTGGCTCAAACAGTTCATTGACACACTGTGAACATTTCAATGGAAACACAAGGTTGGGCAGCATTGTGGCTTCGAATGTGGTTAAAACCATTGCTTTTTTTTACTTGGCGACAGAAAAATAAGTTGTTTAGCACAGATTTTTCCTTGGGAACATATTTGAGAAATACATGGAAAAGTGTGTATAACATGATGTATTGCACTATGCATCTAACTGTATTACTATACTAACTATTTTCTACTGTTAAGTCAAGTGGTTGTGACAAATACGTTTTTGGCCTACAAAAGTGCGACAAATTTATAGAAAAAAGACCAGCGTCTACTACTTATGTCCTAACTACAAAATATCAGAAATTCAGTTTCGTCCTTGCTAGCACATTGTGTTTCTCTGGCTGCGTTGCGGTGGGGAGATGATTCAGAGATCATATGAAACACTGATGCGTATTGATTTTGAACCCAGTGCCCTCAACTGACCTCCAATCACAAATCAACCTCAAACTGCTAAGTCATGAAAGGAAGAGACAATTAAACTTGAAGCACCAATATGATAACTTGCAGCAAAAATGTGCAATAACAAGTGCAATAAAATTATATATTGTCATAAAAAACTAATTTTCATAAGAAGATTTGAAAATGTTAGAAAAACAGCAACACAGACTATTATTCCAAAATACACAAGTATTGGAATAACAGTCTGTATTTATGTATATAGAAGTAATGTTATATCCTGGTGTAACTGCAGTGACTTTAAAGTTACGTTTAACCCAAAAATGTTTTTATTAATGTCTTTCGAGTCCTGTATGTCTTTCTTTCTTTTGTAGATCACATTAATAAAGTTATTTATAGCATAAGCATAATGCAGAACCTGCTCTTTGCTATCTGATGAAAGTGAACGGCATTTATGGCTTTCAAGCAAGATTTAAGGCAAGATTTTCAGTTAATAAAACCTAAATGTGTCTGTTGCTTACACAGATAAGGATAAATTTGTAATAAAAGGAGTCATATGGAATAGTTTATGTATACTGTGTTTCTGTCTTGACAGCCCCTGGTCCCCATTCACTTTCACTGTATGGATGAGAGTGAGCCAAATATTTTGTTAAACATCACTCTGATGACCAAACCGTGTTTGCTTCAATGTTTTAGTTGAAGTATGGTCACTGTTTTATTGTTATTGTTTAAATGCAGGTCTAACCCAGATATTATCACTTGACATGGGTGCCGTGGTAATTGTTTTTTTCCCCAGTGGGTGGAAGTTAACTGCTGTCTCAAATTAACTTGTTTTCCAGTCAAATTCCTTCAAATGGAAATAATAAAAAGTCATTACTCCCTCTATCTTGTCCTGTTTATTACCAGGCAGAAAAATGTGTCTCCTAAGTGTCTGAGGCAAGAAGACCCTTGAGAGTGAGAGACATTTCCAAATGTGATAAGACTGCAAAACTCATTGTGCAGTCAAAACGTATTTCCTAAAAAATCAGCCAAAGACCAAATGAGATGCAAAAGCTGTCCAGTGTGAAAGCAAACGCAAAACAACAAAATTACAGTGATTCTATAAAACTCCAAATATGTGGACAGCACTATTTATGTCGCTGAGCAGCACTGACCACGAAGCCAAAAGAGTGAAAAAACAGCATGCAAGAGGACGACCAAAAACAATCATTCAGCTCGAGACTTCCTGAGTGCCTCAATGGAGCACACATCCATGAGACTGAACACAGTAACCCATTTTCAGAATTACCTTGAAAGGTCAGTTTCCATTTAATCAACGGTGTTACAAAAACAAATGCACACTCTAATTTTAACCAGTCAAACACACACAACAGAGAAAAAAGACCTACATTTTTTTCATCACATGTATTGTGTGTTACCTTGTTTCGCTAGTAGACATATAAACTAGGCATCTACTAATATTTTAAGGAACAGTTTAACAGCCTTGTGTTATGGAAAGAAGATTTAAAGGCAAGAATTTCAATTAATTTGGCATCAGACGATTTGGAATATACAATGGACGTAGCATACAGACTTTAAAGAAAATTCAAGCTTGACAGACCTCATCAGTCTTTATTACTACTATATTGAATCATCTTATTACATTTTAATAAACCTGTGATGATATAGTCCAGACATCAAAATATCAGTCTATGCACAAGTTTTCTATTTCAAAAGACAGAAAAATAAACGGGATATGGATGTGACAAAAAAGATGGACGTTTTTGTAGGATTTCTGTGAATTAAAATGTGTAAATACAGTATGAAGCTTTTCAGAGAGACCACATAATATTTTACTGTATTTTAATTTTCATATGCCCATTTATGAGGAATATGGACTGTGGATGTGACAATTCTGTTATGGGAGTGACACTTCACTTGCCTGGCTATGGAAAACTATGCTTTAAAAACACACACAAAAAAAGCTTTACAATCTTTACTTCACATGGGTATCACTAAATATTGACATCTGACTTGAAAACCTTTGGCAAAACATTGATTTTTTTCATCTTAAGGTCAACATTTGCATGGAATTGCCCATATAGTGTTCCGGAGAATACCGTCATTTGGCTTTGGAGGGACATGACAATGAGCGAAATTGATTTTTGTCAACTATTTTTTCCCTTCTCTGAACTTACACAAACTTCTGGCAGCAGCAACCATTCTGCCCCTTCTACAATAAGAAACTCTCAATAGACTATCTGTACACTAAATAACAAGTGTATACCGCCTGCAGCATTTATAACCTGAAGCTGTGATGATGATGGAGATCCCACAGGAAGCTGTCTTCATTCACACAACACAAAAGCAGCAGAGCCTATCAGAGCAGGGAAATGCTATTTATATCTCACCAGGGCGAGGCTTCAATCATCTACTACGTTTTTATACAGTGAAGACTGTTTGTCAACTTTTGCAACACTTGCATACCATTAAAGACAAGCAACATATCCAAGATGTCTGACGGACAATATTTTAAACTGTTGGGTAGATCAGTAGTCCAAATATGTCTTAATTGTAACAGGTGTCTTAATTGTAACAACTATTGCCACGCAATTTTAAGACAAATTTTCTTCAGAATATGTACTGGTTATACAATCCTCATGTACATTATATTTGCAATAAACGACCAAACGTCGTTAATCTTAGAGTTTTATATCTCATCACGATGAGACGGCGCAATACAACGGTTGACAAATGGGTGAGGCATCATCAACAAAGAGGGGCGAGGATTTGCCTCCCCAATAACTCAGTTAAGTTACCCAAGGGGGGAAATAGCTGACTCAAGTGGTCTCCTAACCAAGCGACTGGCCACACCACACAATGAGCTTTCGACAACGCCATAAGAGCAGGTTAAATCAACTTGTCTCACCTCATCGAGTGCTGCTACGGTATTTCTGCAGTGAGTCATTCTGGTGGTGAAGTTTGAGGCGGTGGGCGATTTATAATCTTCGTTCGTCTCTGCCACAAACTCCGCCACTGTGATCTGGTCCGGCATTGTAGTCTCCTTTCGCAAACACGCCAAATCTGTTTAAATCCTTCCAGTTACAGTTTCGTGCACTTCTCTGTCGAAATTCAGAAATCAAACGACGAAATGAAACTCTGAAGAGCGCCCTGAAGTCTGACCATCGCTGTGCTTTGTCCTCGGCGGATTAAAACAAGTTGGGAATCAATAAAGAAATAGAAGCCAACTAACGTACAGAGAAGAAGTGCAGGTTGTGCGACGGGAAATCTCTCTCCCGCGGTGCTGGTTCACACTACTTCCAGTTGAAGTGCAATTACAATCCACTCGTTTGATAATAAAACGATCTGATGGTGTGTTTTTCATCTGTTAAGGTACAGTGGTGTATCTTGTCGTGCTGGGTTTGCTGCAGGGTGCACGGATCGATAAGAGCTCTCGCAGTGCAATTCAATGAAGGCGCAGAAATTGACAAAGTAAAGGTGGAGGACATTCAATGGGAAAGCGGTGACCAATGAGGAACAGAAGCAGTGAGTTCACAGCCAATCAGATTGGGAGTAAGGCGTGGTCATCTGTACGTCGCCGTCAGGATCGTGAGCGCCCCTCTTAAGGTGGAGAAGGAAATTTATAGTGCGTGTAAATACAGATATTCATGTTCCGTATCTTTCTGAATTTCTGATTTAGAAAATCTTTCAAGAAATGTATTATGAAGTAATCTAGTTTTTATCAAACACTTGACCATTTATTCTTAAAGTGTACGTTATTATTTGCATTGCATATTTAAACTGTAAACATATATATTCGCTTATGTATAAGCAAACATTTCAAAATGTTTTTTCTATTTGGATACTTTTTATGATTTTAGTCTGTTGCTGTTACTGTTATTCATTCTGTGAAGGAAAAGCGCACACTCTCGTTTAAATACCACACTGAAACTCTTTGTCACCCTATGGGACACAAATAATCCAGCCAGAAAGCTATAACGTAGACTATTACAATTTTCTAAAAACATTCTCCTTTTATTCCTTTATGTAATTTCATTTGCCTGTTGAATGAGCCTATCTGCTTCATTATTCTGCCATCTCTTTTCCAAGGAAGTTTCGTATCCCATGCCACCACAACAAAAGACAAATTAAGATAATCATGATATAATTGCTAAAGGCTGTAACTGCTGATGCAAAAGGTGCCAATCTTTATTATAAACAACTGTATCAGAATGGGGATCACATCATATTTTGGAGATTGTATAACCCCATGTCGGGAAATCCCATAACGACTGCATGTTTAGTTAGACCCTGCAAAAACCTTTTCTGTGCTTTGTGATGAAATATAAATGTGATGGTCTTAAACCAGCTCATTTTGGCCTCAGCAGGACAGTCGCTGTTAAAAATAGTGTGGCAGCACCAGTCTGAGACACAAGGCCTGCTCTAAACTTCCAACACAGCATGGCTGCCCGCATATCAATGAAAGTTGTCTAAAAATACATTATTCTGTTCTAGCATCACTGAGTATGAAATCTAGACGATAGTAATTATGAGCATAAAGTCATCTGTAGTGATTTAAAACATCTGGCTTTCAGAACATTGTGGCACTAATGGTTGTCTATAGGATCCTAATTAGTGTATCGTTTCTTTAAATATAGCTGGCTATAGTTTATTCAACACAAATGATTTGTGAAATTCTCACCCAAGGTGGTCAGCACAACTCGATCTGTCCCAATCAATTTTCAATGTAACCTGAGATTTTAAGAGATTTGAAACTGACCAGAACATTAAATATTAAATAATAGTAACTTGCTTTGGTTTGCTTTTCTGCAATAAATGCTCTGAATTATTGCAGTATTTTGTCCTTAATACATTAAACATTAAAAATAATATTTTAAAACTCTAGAGAAAGGTATAATTACAGATGATGCAAAGTAAAGTACAAAAATATCTGATGAAACAACCAGAAATACTGCATTTGACATGACAATCTTGATTGAAATATTTTCAAGCTTTTCGTGTTTATTGATTCACGTTTATTCATTAACCCGCCTACATTTACATACCAGATATATTTAAAAGGACTAATAATATCGTTAAGGCAATTTACTCCACAAATTACTACTAAGATGAACTCTGCTTTAAATCATATAAATGATGCAACAATCTTATAGCAGAGATATTTGTACCAATGTTAGTTAACAGATTACTGTTGCTTCAGGCTAGTTTCTACAAGTAGATAAAACCTTGTAAATGTCATTTACAAGCATTCTGAAGAAACCTATTTCATTTTTCTAATGTCTGGTTCTTTGTAAACCGAATTAGCATCTTCTTTCTTTAACATGAACAATATCTATTCATGATATTTGCGCACCTTGGCCATTATTCAGTTGGGACCTCTGATGGTCCTGATGACCTTGAGACCAATAAACTGTTATCTTCAAATAGTAATATTAATAATTTAAACATTTTGAGAAATGTAACAATTTGTTAAAATTATGAACAATCATCTCTAATCCCCACTGTGCACCGAATGCCCTTATTAAAGAACTGCAATGCTTTCAGCTCATCTCATAATTAAGAGTAAAAGCAAGATGTTGATTCATATGACCTCTGCTGGTGTGCCTTGGAATAACCAGAATCCTTCAGGATATTGAGAAGATTCAATGTGAAAACATCTGCTAAAGCTGTGATGTCTTACAGTATGCCTATATATATTCATATTCTGTTATTCATATAGTATATTTAAATTATGTTTCAAATTTATCTATGCTATATTTATAAATGATCTTATTGGTGTTTTCTGTTATTGTTTACATTATTTTGTACTAATATTTGTTGCTTATTTAATGTAGCATTAATAAACTGTTTAGCATCCATTTAAACTTGCTTGCACAATTTATTTTATTTCATGTACACCTGGAAAAATGAAACCCATCAACATTAAAGCCACAATGATTAAACAGCAGAAACAAAAAGCAAGAGTTAATGCATGAATTCTTACTTTTACCAGCTCATTTTATCCACAACTAGTGTATGTTCCTTTAAATTAGGAGAATACATCTCTTCCACTATGTATGTCAGTGCTGTGTTATTGGCTCCATGAATCACAGCTGATAGACAGATAAGAACATGTGTTGAGTGACAGATCCGTACTCTCATTCCAACTGTGATTGAATAAAGCACTCAAGAGCCATAGACATACACCTGCCAAGATAAAGTTGCTCATTGGTATTCATGAGTAAAGCTCCATTAAACTGATGAAGGGGTGGGGGTGTATTTTGAGTACTTACTATTGATTTGACTATGCAAGATATTGGCTTTAGGTAATGTGGGAGGTGCAGAAAAGCTCATGAATCTGATGAGCCAAAAGTGTTTGGGACATTAAACTGACAGGGTTGTTGCTCTAAATGTGGGGCCAATTTACTTATACAGCAAAGCAGGTCATTTCAGATGGCTGTAAAGAGCAGGTTGAGATTGGGTAGGTGCGTAGACTGCTTTAGTATACAGTGCACAGCTTCAAAAAACAAAACAAAATCAAAGCTTCATATCTCGCCCAGCAATAAGACATATTTCACCCAAAAATGAAAATTCTGTCATCATTTACTCACCTTCGAGTTGTTCCAAATCTGTATACATTTCTTTGTTATGATGAACACAGAGAAAGATATTTGGAAGAATGTTAGTAATTTTCATTGACACATTCTTTCTCTGTGTTCATCAGAACAAAGAAATGTATACAGATTTGGAACAACTCGATGGTGAGTAAATGATGACAGAGTTTTCATTTTTGGGTGAAGTATCCCTTTAAGTAACCGGGGCAACGGGCAACAATGAACTATGGAGGACTCTGGGAAAGAAAACTATAGACTTTTTCAGAATCTCTTGCCCATTGTTGCAGCATACACAGGGTGGTTTGCTGAGGAGGATTTGTCAAATGTATGTGAATATGGTCATTCCACACCATTGGTATCATCACTAAGGTACTGTATTTTTAACTATTTATTTATTGAAATGAGTAAATTTGCAATGTTTAATTTGTCTTTTGATGTATATGTGTATATTGATTTATTATAAATAAATGTTAAAAATATTTTTCTAAATATAGACAACTCTCGAATAGTGAGGACCTGTAATGATGGTTGGTATAGAAAGGCACAGGAGATGCATTAACCTGTAACCTAAAACCTTTGGTCTGTGACCCAGGATCGAGATCAGTTATCTGGGATGGGAGGACACACGAAAAACACAAAAACACTCACTGCTAAACAGGCTGCAAGTCAATGAGGTGAAAAAGAAGTCACCATGATAGTACTGAGTATTGATTACACCAAGAAAAGTCACATTGAATTAGGCTGCAGAGGGACACTATAAACTGACCTAACATTTCTTAATCTATCTCTCAAAAGAACAAACACTTCCAAACACTATATCCATCCACATGTTTTGTGGCCCCTTCTAATTTTTTTCAGCACGTTTTCTCATATAAAAATGGTCAAAGCTTGTGTACTTTGCGTTTTTTCCTTGTCTTTCACTACTGTATAGTGTAGCTTTTATATACTAAAGACCCAACAAATAATAATTGCCTGACTTTTACATTCAGCCATGTCAGTCTTGCATTCAGTTAACAAATTCTTCTAATCCCAATGGTGAAAGATTCAATGTTTCATCTTTAGAAAAAATACCTTTCAAAAAGAATGTATTCTGTTTAAAAATGCAGTTCATATATTTTTAAGCAAACACATTGATCCCCTTACTAGATTAACAATGCATTAAATGTCACTGAGACAGTGTTATTCAGTTATGAGCAACGTTGCCATAGAAACAGGAGTCAAACATGAACTTGGTTTTTGCCAGACACATACAAATCTCTCTAAAAAATGAACAGAGATACCATATTGCAAAATCATTGAAAGATTGATGTTTGAGAGCAACAGCCGACTCAAGTCCACATTTACTGGTCCCTCATTTGGGCATCTGTTATTGTTAGGGTCGGGTATGGTTTGAATTTTATCGATTGCGATTCCGATTCTGCTTATTGATTCCCAGTTTCGATTCCACAGTTGAAATAAGACAGATATCAACCTGTATGGTCATTTGACATGCTTATTGACTGGTTTGCCAAAATATATATTTATGAGCACGGTTTTGTGTATATATACACATAGCAACCATGTTTTGTCTGATTTAATGCCATTTGTATCACCATAGTTTAACTGCATCATGGTTAAACAGTAGTTACTATAATGACACTATGGTAATTTCAAGTAGCCTATCCGATTCTTTTCGATTCTGATCCGATTCCTAACCTTTCGTTTTCCAGATTCCAGAATTCCAGATTTTAATCGACTTTCAATTCCCAACCCTAGTCATTGTGTTCCTCTAATTTTTCCTCACCTAAACCCAAAGTTTCACGATGTCCATAAATAAGCTATCTGCTATTTTAACCTGTGCTATCATCACAGTGCTTGTCCAAAAAACATCTTAATACCTCTGGCTTCAACTTTCAGATAACACTAAAAGTTTCCAGCAGTGACTTTTTCTGTAAGACCTTTAGAAGTCCTTTTGTATTGGCAGAACATTTTTGAGTTCATTTGTCTTGCCTTTCTAATCACTAGTAACATATTTCAAAGAGAATATGAGCACTTTATTGCACACTATTAAAGACGATCAACATCATGGAATTCTTGTCAGAAGTCATTACATGTGATTTTTTTCACAATTGGATATATCTATGTAATATTCATGTCCCAGGCCAATAAGATTTCCAAGCTCATAATGTGCCCCCTATTTCTGGCCTCCTGGAAGACAATAAATCTTGTGCATTTACATGTCCCCTTAGTAACTTTCAAATTAATCTTTGAGTTTATGTGTAGCATCCACTGACCCGTGAGGACTCCCCCAGAAGTGCCGAGTCATTCTCCACACACTCTTGCCCATATGTCTGTGGATTTATGTTGAACAGGTGTTCAGCACAGACCCCAAGCAACAAAGCCTTGTACCAACATTATTTGCTGACCTGTCAATGTTAGACGTGATATTTTGAACATTAAGTGCACTGGGTTATGTACAATTATAGCGTTGTAATAGCGTACTGCTTTCAAAATGTACTGAACATTTCTCAAAGATATGAGGTATAAATTGTGAAAATGTTCAATATAATGGAACAAAAACAAAACAAAAACCAGGCTTATTCTCATTATCCACATGCATGCACTGCCTCCTACTGTAGGGTCAGAAATAAGCAGGTGTAAGGCAACACTGATTATGTACTTCTGTAACAAAAAGGCTATTAATTACACATTTTACAATGGTCATCAAAGATCATTTATTATAAGTTACTATAAATATAATGTAACTACAAGTATTCATAAATTAGATAATTAGAAACTTTACACTGTTGTCATTGTTTTATTTTAGGTCACCAGGCTACAAAAACTTTTCAAAATGTATTTTTCAAAATAAAATTGTATTGAATTATTTGCAAAGTAAATAATTCAGACAGGGCTTTTATTAGCGATTGTTTGCTTTCCAACATGACCAGGGGGTGGCAGTGTCTAACTGCATTGCAAAGAGAAGGTTCTCAAAAAGTACTATAAATGTTGTAAATACATAAATAAATAAATCTATTGTGCCTAAAAACAATAAAAAGTAAACGTGATTTACAAATGCATTTTGCATGAAAATGCATGAATGTCATTGCATTAGACAACAAATCAAACCGAGTGCCTTTATGATGCTAGACCTTTTTCTTAGAGCTATTCCCTCAGTTCTCCATTTTGCATTTACTGTTGTTCATCTGGCCCAAAAAGTAATTTTGAGCAGTCTTTTGTTGTCCGATCCCTACACAGGTATCATAGCAGAATAACTTTATATAGTTCATCACAGTAAACGAATATACAAAAGGTTCAATAAAAGTTAAATTTGTGGAATCATTTAGTTGCTTGTTTATTTTAAAAAAAATCAGAGAGATTATTGTACTGTATACAAAATAAGTGAATGAGCCAGTGATAAAACACACCATTTCAAAAGCAAGACGTAAACATTATACATGCAAACTGCTTATTAACTTGTGGTTTAACTTGTATTAAACCATGCATACTTTTTTAACTTATAACCATTAAGCAATGATAACCAGACAACACAATTCTATACTACAGTATACTGTATGTGTGTTTGCTTATAGTATTTCTTTTTTTATATAGATACTGTTATGAGTATATTGCAGTCGTTATTGAGTTGGATAAATGAGAGGGAGTGGCGGTGAAGTTCTCTGAGCCGTGTGTACTGTATCATTGAGCACAGTAGTTTGATGTAATGGTGGAGCTGGGCGAGTCAGTCCGCCTACACGGGGCTTTGTGTTGATGTTCAGGCGGCGCAACAGCGTTGACAGTCCGCGACCAGAGGAGCACCAGAGAACACCCTAGCAAACAGCCAACATTGGAAAAGGAGAAAAGAGCGAGAGACTGAGGAAAGACGGTCTTTAGGGGGATTTTGGAGCGGAGAGCTGGACTAAATCATGGCCACCACGACGGCTTGCACTGGCTTTACAGTACTGCGGCCAATTAGTGAGATTATTGACCTGCCGCTGGACCAGGTAACTGTTACTTTAACTCAGATTTATGTGTCGCTGTTTAGCAATGATCGCCAGCACATCTGGAGTCGTTTACTATACATCCAGCACGTTACGTGCGTACGTTACGTATGTTACCGTCTACATCATTTTAATTCAGACATCGACAGCGCGTAGGACGTTTTAATTCGATCTCACATTACAAATCTGCTCTTCATTATCATATATTTCGCAACGTCGTTGCTTTCCTTGTGTTTTTCCTCAAAATATTGGCTGATGACAAGTGAGTCATGGACTGTGTCGTAAAAACATTGCTTGTTGACTAGCTAAACATTAAACAGCATTTTGAGGAGCATTTCGAGCTGCTCAAAAGTGCTGCACGCGCCATCGATGCCTGCACGCTCGCGCTTCTGACTTTCCAAAAATGCTGTCTAGCTAGGGAGCTAGAGGCCACTAAGCTTTCAAGACACAGTCGTGGTCACGATTTAGCTTGAAGCAACGTTTATAGGCTAATACAGATTCTATAAATGGCGGAGAAATCCCCTTTAACGTAAAATAGTCAAAAGAATACGGCACTTTAGCGTTTCAGTTCCTCCATATCATACTTTTTTTATCAGGAAATGGTATATTAACTGTAAAGAGACAAAAGTCCTTATCTTAAAGTAAAGCTAGCGGTTGCTTGGTCTTTATTTATGTCATATGAGCATGAGATGTTTATCTGTTACGTGTCAAATATATATCGCGCATTTTTGTTGGCAACGCAAATAAAGAAGCACGCTTACACAAGCGTTGATAACAGATGAATCATGCTTACACGAATCGTTCAGCTGTTCTTTGTATAACGCCCCGGGATAAGTTTAAATTCCTGTCTTCCACACCCATTTATAAAAGAGTATTGTCCTCACCGTACAATGATGCTGTATTATGCGTGGAGATGCATTTAAATGACAAAAAGTTTTCATGTAAGTGGGTGTCAAGGTTAAGTGTTGCATCTTTCAAATTTATTTGCAGACCTAGTTTTGTCAGTGTGGCATAAGCGGTCACTTCAACCTCCAAAATAGTTGCTTTAATTGCTGATCACGAATGCTGCTTATCATTCAGATCGTGTTATTACACTTGACCTGCACCATGCTGGAGTGTTTGTCTCCACATGCACATTGTCCTTTCTTTTCAACATCTTTGACCTATTTTGGCATTGCACATCTGGAACCTGCCCAAATATGCAGTCGTTCTGGTGTGAGACCGGATCTGCCTGCCTTTTAATAGCTAGTCAAATATGTAAAATATATTCATAGATGGGTGTGGGATTTTAAACAGGAGATAAAATCATGATGGCGTTCATCTAAACATTAATCTGTACTCAAATCATGGATGCAAAACCAACCAAAGCAGGTGGTTTTGGTTTGTAAGTCCATTTGGTTATGTCCAAAGTTGTAGTGCAATGTATGTCTCATTGGCACGAATGTCACCAGACTTTTTGTATGAGACATTTGACAGGTACCAACAATTCTGGTAGCGCCTACTTTTTCATTTTTAAGTACCGATCTGAAGTAGCGGGACTTTTGACAGCACTACTGTCCCTTTAACCTAAACATGAGGATAGTTTTGGGATGCAGGACCCTTCAAGGTCTAGAATGGGATTCATAGCGGCCACTAGCAGTGAGTTTTACGACCAAGAATTGCAACCAATCTCTCAGTCCAAACACGACGGTGACCACTAGGGGTTGAACGAACTAGTTGACTAGTCGACATTAATGCTCTGACTCAGGCCCGCTCTGTATGTAGATAGAAATAGCTTATTCTTGGGTAATAAAAACATAACTGTTCAGTATGTAAGGTCTTTATACACCTTTGAAGACATCGTTTTGATCTATTGACAGAAATGCAATATAATATACATCAAAAAAATCCCATACTGCTACTTTAAATTGTGGTAAATTGTAAGGCAGACGTGCTTGAACTCAATCATACACCACTTCTAAAGATATGATTGACCCCAGCTAGTCTATAAAAAGATGACTAATGCCTTGTCCTCCATGCACCGGCAGTCAAAATCACTTCAAGTCTCTTTCTGGGTGTCTGAATATTCTGGTTGACCTTCAGGAGGTTGATGGATGGCAATTAAGGGAGGCAGAACACATGACATAGACTACAGCCCTTAAAGTTATTTCATGTCACTAGTCCACACCAGAAAGAAGACAGCCTAGAATGCATCCCATATCAAAGCTATTAAGCAACCACCGGTTAAAGCACAGGGACCAATTGGTTTTGATATTGTCAATAGTGACATGTTATTAGGAAGCACACAGGTCTCTTGTCTCCCACCCCAGTGAGCAAAGCAAAAGCACAAGATACAGCCTTGATTTCTCAGAGGAGATTACATCCTCTCTCTCTCTCTCTCTCTCTCTCTCTCTCTAAATAGGGCTCTCCTGGGGCCAGTTGATATGAATAATTGTGGTTGGACATATTTCACTTTGCAGTCGGACACAAGACTAAAGGACCGTTATCTAACTCTAAAGCACAGTCAACTTTTTCCATTCACCATGTCTGTCTGACACACTGTTACAATAACATATATGTAAAGCAATACTGGTAGTCAAACTCTATGCACTAGTTCCCCCCAAAATAAAAATTATGACATCATTTATTTTGTGTAAAACTATTTTCTGCAGAACACAAAAGAAGATATTTTGAGAAATGTCTCAATGGTTGTGTCTGTACAATGGAGGTCAGTGGGGTCCAATGTTGTTTAGTTACCAAAGTTCTTGAAAATATCTTAAGAAATCATATTAAACAATTTGCGCACACGTGCATAACATCTAACGAATGTTTAAATAAATACTTTTAGCCAAACTAAATGTTGTGGTGTAACGTATTATGACTATCAACGAATACTTAACAAACGAATTAAATAAAACGAAAATGAAACTAAACATTAACTCGGATGCATCTACAGTGCCAACCTAAACGAGATTTAGAGATTTTAGTGCAGGAGTCTTCAACTAAAATTGCTTGAGGTCCAGTAAAAGAACCCTCCTTACCAGCCGAGGTCCGGACAATTAAATACCTAAAAACATGAATTGATGTTTTTGGCAGACCAAAGAAATAAACATGTCTTTTCATATCTATAAGACGGCATTACACGTCTGCAACAATATAATGAAGGAAAATGTGCAAAATGCCCTAATCTCTAAACCTGCACTGAACATACATTAATTTCAACATTAACTACTTTAAAAGAAAACTAAAGTGTTGTTTTCTGCTGAACTGAGATTAACAAATAGCAGCATCAAGTTGTGACTGATCATCTTCTGATAACATTTCAGCTCTTCTTGTGGCTGGTGCAACTGAAAGGGGGGTTTGTTTAATATTTTTGTTTAGTTCATGTCTTTATTTTCCTTCTACAAGTGTTTCACACGAAGCCTCCATTCACTCTTTTACTATTTTCCCATCAGTAAAGGGCTTGTTATGTTTTCCTAAGATCCACTGTATTCTTAGTGAACGTTCATATGCCTGTTGTTGGGCGGTAAGTGAGTGAGGGAGGACCCGTGTAGATCGCTCCTACTGGGCTTTGAGCTAATATATTTTCCGTGTCGTTACCTCGGACTGCTGCGGGCAAGTTTCTTCATAGTGTCTATGTCTAGTTTCATAATGCCGTTTAATGTTTCCACTTTTGACAACCGCAACAGACTCCGAGCAAATGAGACAAACCGGCCTCATGCAGGAAGAATAAATGCAAATCTCTCGACCCATTCATCTCGGAAAACATGGTTTTCAATGTCAACTTTTCTAACTTTTGAAAAGGACATTGTTTTTCAGTCACTGACAGTTACATCTGTCTGCGCGCTGTGCAGCGACTCTGTCTCGGCTCTCTTCGCTCCACGATGTTGATGTCTGAACGTAGCAACAGTGCGCATATGTTAACAGTCCGTGGCGCCGTAGGACCCAAACTGCTACTGAGCGGACTACTTGATGTGCCTGGTATAAATTTGATTGCATTAGAAAATAATGTTCATTTATTTATTATGTCAAAAGGCTTTGAGGTCCGGACGGACGCATCTCGCGGTCCGCATTCGGACCGGAGTCCGCTAGTTGGTGACCCCTGTTTTAGTGCAAACTCTTTTTCAGCTTCACGTCCGCCCTCTGCTATACCCGTTTTCGCTTCACATATGAGCTGTGAATGGGTCTCACAAAGAAATACGTCATCAACTAGAATCAACGGGAAGACTAATTCCTATCGTGTGGGGAATTTCTACCGATATATCGCAAATGATATAATATCGCCCATCCTTACTCCCAGGTAAAAAAGTGCACTTTAATACACTTAAATGTACTTAAAGTGCTTTATTTTCACGCACAAATTTTGTACTAAAATAGTTTTTTAACTTATGAAGATTTACAGTAGGTGTACTCAGGAGTACTGTGCTATTTTCAGACACCATGAAAAGTGATGTGAAGTGAAATCTGTATACAATTCTTGTTTGGTTGATCACAAAGAAAGATATTTGGAAGAATGTTAGCAACTGACATTTGTGGGGCACCATTGACTACCATAGTAGGAAAAATAATTTTATATTTGTTTTGTTCTGTTTAACACAAAAGAGTATATAAGGGTAGGGAAACAAAACATTCTAGGGCACCTTTGACTACCATTTTAATTTGATGTACTATGGTAGTCAATGATGAATTCATGACAGAATTTTCATTTTTGGGTGAACTATCCCTTTAAGGGTGTACCTGTAGAGTTCTCCCTTGATGTGGCAGCTGTAACTACAGGAAATGACACGAACCTCAGTTATTTTCTGTTATAATTAGGACGCTGTTATATCTGTAGGCTTAATGTTTGAAGCATTTATTTATGAAAGATGTTTCTCTACAGCAATACATATCTGGGAAGTTCATCCAAAAAGTCTATAATCAAAACAGTAATTACTTTTGGGTATCTTCTTTTGGACTGGGAATATTACAAAGCAAATCTGTGAAGTTCCTACGAATTTAGAGAAGTTACCATCAGTAGGACACAACTAAGCAAGTAGTGGACCATCTAAAGGCAATTTTTTGGCTTTTAAGACATACACAAAACCCTTTCCTCTTCTCTCAGATGGTGCTTGTTGCCAGCTTCAGGTGTGAGGATTTTTCCGACGTTCATGTACCGTGACTCATGTGCTAAAATGAAAAGGAAATTGATCACATTTCAGCAGCTATTTTTCCCACATCACTTGTTGTCAATCTCATTTCCAGCGTTTGTGGCTCTGTGATAGTGATGTATCCTAGCAACCGGAATGTTTAGAAGCTGATTGTACGTCCCGATCGCCAATATGCCCTCGCTTCTGGATGGAACATCTGATCTAGCAGTTCCCGTAAAGAACTGCCTTTTGCTTTAAAAACAATTTCCTCTTTTCCATTTGCACGCTCATTAATAGACGATAAGACTTGGTCTTAACCAAGTTAAGAGTTTGCTGCATTAGTAGAAGAAGCACAGAATTGTGTGTGCATCAGCATGCCTTTGCGTTCTTAGACGATATAGAGAGAATACTAAAGGACAAATTGAGACAGAATGAATGTATACTAATGGGATGAGCCAATTCAAGACTCTTCTGTCTTGAAAATTTACATTCTCATGTGATACTGAGTATTTGCAAGTTGGACAGATCCTAATGTGTGCCACCTGTTTTTTTCTTTATAGACATTCTTATCATGTAATGTCGGGTTTTCAAAGCTAGACAGAACAGAAGTGAGAGACAATAAAGCTAAATTATAACCTATATTCTGAAGCGCAGGCACCGGGCCTCATTGTTAACATGTAGTTTTGGCGAAGCACCATATTAACACATTTGGATTTGTGTCATCCAGGAGTAACCGTTTCATGCCTGTGAGGTCTAGTCATGTTCTGCAAATGTTGGCCAGCTCGCAATGATCTGAAAGTATAGACATTTAGCTGGTGATTGTAAAAGCTAGTGGCCCAAACAGAATTTTCCACAATGAAAAAAAAGTATTTTTTTAAAATACAGTAAAAAATTTAAAATTACTGAAAAGTTACGGTTTATTTTTACTGTTGCCCCAGCTGCCGGAATATTACCGTTTTTAGAGGATTTTCTTTACAGTGTAATTTTGAAATACAGTAAAAAAAAGTGTAATTACAGAAAAAGACTGCAAATTTACGAAAAACTTAATTTTACGTGGAAACGTTTTTTTTATTGGCACCTCAGCTGCCGGATTTTTTTTTTGTACAGTGGATACATTAGACTAATTTATGCATGTGCTTTATTTATTTATAGTGTCGATACATAAAATTGTGTCTGGGAGAAAGTATTAAAAAAAAAAAAGTACCCCCGAAAATAAAAATTCTCTCATAATTTACTTACCCTCATGTCATCCCAGTTGTAAATGACTTTCTTCTGTTGAACACAAACAAATTTTATATTGAAAGTCTGTCATACTATCTTATACGTGAACTCCAAAACGCACATCCTGTCACGGAGTGTGAGGGAAGAACCCAAATGCAGGCAGCAGTTCAGGGTAGGGCTGCACGATTAATCGTATTTCGATCGTGATAACGATAAGTGGGACACATGATTAATTAATTGAAATTGTCGCGATATTAATGTGTAAGGACCAAGAACAAATCAAACAGTCTAAAATCAGCAAACTGTTTGTTATTCTCATTGGAGGAGTAACGGATGATAGACTGCGTCACAACTGACATGACAGCGTTTAGTTTGCGAGCGCGCTCTCTCATATTTGTAGAAGCTGGCTTCGCGGGATTTACAGATACGTTAGACAGCTTGAATGAACATAATGGCGGAGCAACAAAAGAAAGGTGCAGAAGGACGTTCGTTAGTTCCCAAAAAGGCGTCATACTCCGCTGTTTGGAACTATTTCGGGTTCGACGAATGTGATGTTGATCAGGTACGAGTCTTGTGCAAACTGTGCTCCTGTGCCATCAAAACGTCCCAAGGTAACACAACAAACCTCGTTAACCACCTTAAAAGCCACCACAGAGTACAATATCAAGAATTTCAAAGGCTGAAGTCAAAAAGAGGAACAGTTTTATTTTTACCAGAGTTAAAAAATCTCAGTTAGAAGCCTCAATATTATGTTCTGACATCTCTGTTTATAGCCTAATGTTTTATGGCTGTAAAATGCAATAAAAAAACTTCTTAACTAAAAGAATAATCGTTATCATTAATCGAGATTAATTTTTTGAGCAAAATAATCATGATTAACATTTTTTCTGTTATCGTGCAGCCCTAGTTCAGGGGTTAACAGATATATATATATATATTTAATGACAAAAAACAAAGGTACAAAACAAAACACCCATGATGGGGATAGAAACAAGAAAACAAGATAACAGGAAGCAGACTAAACTAGTCTATACTAGACTAAAATAAACAACACTAGACAAAAGCTAAACTAAAGACTTACTAAACTCGACTTGACTTGACTGGGGGTTTTCACAGGAACACAGCAAACACGGGCTACATCAAATATACTTGACGACACCATATACTGTACAATACACCAGCACAGGACAAAGAAACATGAGGGCATTTATAGGAGAAGATAATGACACAGGGCAGGTGGGAATCATTAGACACGTCAGGGAGGCAATACACGAAATGAGAGGGGCGGGGCCAATGACGAGACACGAGAAAACACATGAGAAGTAAAAAACATAAACAACTCATGGCTTTCTCACATAAAACCTAAGGGCTCTGTCCCGATCCTGCCACACGACTAGGAATTCATAAACAAGAAGGTAGGACCGTGACACATCCATAATTAAAGTTAACCAAATGACTCCATTACTGTAGGTTTATTAATATCTTTTAAAGTGAAACTATATGTTTGTGAGAAAAAATAATATTTGGAGCTTATTTACCTAAATTGAAACCAATCAGAGCACTATGTTTTAATATGGAGGCACCCCAGTAACTTCAAATCTCATTGCTTCCTGCATCTTGAGGTGAAACCGACACAATCTCACAGGAATTCGTTACTATTTTACAAGGTGGCTAAGAATTTATACAATCTTATTCATACATTTTCGTACAATTTGCTTTTGCACCAGTGACGTTGGTTTCGGGGTGTGGTTAAGGGAGAGGCTTCAGTGTTGCTTTTTTCTAATAATCATGTTTTTTATGATTCCCATCATACGAAAACATACGAATTAGCCACCTCATAAACCAGTTATGAACTCCCATGAGATCAGGTTGGGGCGAAACACACCAGGGTTTTTCCTACATTGAACATTTTTTGGCTGCCGCCAAAACGAATGTTTGCCCCGCCAAAGATTTATTTGATCATTGAATGGGATTTATGACCAATGTAGATGACTGCCGCGCTTGTGATGACTGCAGATCTGACACCGATCTGCATGTGAAGTAGCTGCGGAAGCACACGGCATCTTATGCTTTTAAATGCTCTCGCGGAAGTTTCATATCGTATAGGCCTACCGACTGGTCTGCGCAGCGCCGAATGAAGCAGAACATGCCGGTTTCTCTGCGAACATCAATGAAAAGCAACTGACACGGTGACAAAAAGTAAGAAGGCCGAATCTATGTTTCACGTGGCGCATCCGGTGAATATTTTACCTGAATTATGGCAGGTGATATGGCAATTGTTGGTTTGATCACTGAAGATGAAGTGGAATATCGTAGATGTGTGGATGAGTTTGTTGATTGGAGTCAATCCAGTGTCCTTCAGTTAAACACCAGTAAAACTAAAGAGATGATATTTGATTTCAGAACAGGCTGTGATATATTACACACCAACACATAACTGTCAATGGTGAGTGTATTGAAGTAGTAGACGAAAAATACAAATATTTGGGGACGGTCATTGACGCAAAATTGACATGGGGTGCAAATACAGGGGCCATTTATAAGAATGGGATGCAACGATTATATTTCATGCGTAAGCTTCGGCAGTTTGGTGTTGATACACATATAATGGTTCTTTGCTATTGCTCATTTGCAGAGGTGGACGAAGTACACAACTTCCTTACTTGAGTGAAAGTACAGATACTACTGGTCAAATATTACTCCACTACAAGTAAAAGTTGTAAAGACAGATTCTTACTTAAGTAAAAGTACAGAAGTACGTGCTTTTAAACGTACTTAAGTATTAAAAGTAAATTTCCTTTATGTCAGTTGTGCATTGTTTTATTGTCGTATACCTTATGCCCCTGAAGCAACCTACTGAATACACTGAGTAGCTCACAGTATCAGTTGTATTAAAGGATTAGTTCACTTCAAAATTTGCCCCCATTGACTTTCCATAGTAGTTTTTATTCCTACTATGGAAAGTCAATGGGGGAAAATTTTGCAGTGAGCAACTCCTTTAAGAGCTTTATATGTTTAGCACATATATGTTTAGTTTAGATATAATCCTGTATGATCATTTAGCCTAATTATCCTCATTAGCCCCCTAGGCCTATGTATTTATGAGCAGTGTTCTTTTATTTTGTATATTCCCTTAACCAGTTTTAGCAGCAATTTACCAGTAAGTAGTAAGGTTCTTGTAAATAGTAAAGTGTAGAAGCCATGTGTTTGTTGGACTTATTACCATTTGTATTACCATAATTTAACTACAAACATACTGTAAACTATAGCTAGTATAATGAACTATGTTCATTATATGTTTAGTTGCTGTGGTTTTACTAAAGATTATTAATTGGAGTATGGTTCCCATATATAGAAAATGGTAAATATGTTGATACTGTGGTTTTACTGCAAATACCATCCCTGCTGAAAAAAACAATGAATTTTTGAATTAGAATGAGATTTTTAAATTAAATTCCTCTTTGTAGTGTGTTTTGGGTTTTATTCCAATAGGATTTACCATCCCACCAATAGAATCCATCACATACAAGTAGACAACAAGTATCCATAGTACAATTCCCATTATAACCATTAAATCCATTACATTTTATGTTGTATTTTGGGCAGGGTTCTATTGTTTTTATTTCAACAGGAATACTTCAACTATAGTTACTTCAGTAAAAACATCATTCATTTTCCAAATCGCTTTAAATGATATAGCAGCAGATCAGAAGTTAACACGCACGCGTAGCTCAAGGTGTATGTGATGCTTATTTACCGTTTAGCCGTTATGCCGATCATTTTCATGACAATGTTTCTACGATCTTTGACTGATCGTAACCCACAGATGATTACACCACACTTTAACATGTGCCTTTTTCGTCTTTTATTGTTCTATTTGCCTTTTTAGAGCGCTATCAATGGTGTAGCAGCGCCTACGTTTACATTAGTTTAGCGGGGAAGATCCCAGAGTTGCCAGATTTGCGTTAAAAAACTGCCAAATGGCCATTCAAAGCTTGCCGGAAAACGGCGAGCATAGAAAAACTGAAATACTTGGCAACAGTAAAAGGTCCTGGCAGATCGCAAGCCAGATAAATTGCGCACACAGGAAACCCCGCTGCATAGAAACCATTTTCTACTTTTGGACCTTTTTATAAATGTAGTGGAGTAAAAAGTATGATATTTGTCTTTCAAATGTAGTAAAGTTAAAGTACAAGTACTCAGAAAAAATAATACTCAAGTAAAGTACAGATACTCAAAAAGTGTACTTAAGTACAGTACTCAGGTAAATTTACTTCGTTACTGTCCACCACTGCTCATTTGTGGACAGTATTTTGACTTTCGGCTTCATTGCTTGGTATTTTTCATTGTCAGTAGTAAATAAAAACAAATTGAATAAGATTGTAAATATGGCAAGTAAGATTGCAGGCCAACAGCAACATGCTATGACAACATTATGTGAATCTCGGGGTGTGAGGAAAAGCCATATAATTCTCTGGGATGAATTACATCCTCTTTATGGTGAATATGAGAAGATATAGGGTACCGTTGGTACAAACTGCCCGTGCAAGTTATTTTATATTCTCCAGTACAACTTTGTTAAATAAATCCCTGTGATACCACAGGTGTCTGTATTCCTGTGTGATTTTGCTGTTGGGAATGGGATGTCTGGTGTTTTAATGTTGGGTGTATTTGTTGTGTGTTATTAATGTTATGTCATATGTTTGCTTGTAATTGACAATGCTGTTGTTGATGATGACTGGAGGGTGCCACAGATACAAGGAGATTTTCCGCAAGGACAATAAATACACAATATACAATACAATAGTATGTCGTCAGCCACCACCGAAGACCAATTTTGACCCAGGAAAAACCCTGCACACATATGGCAACTGTTCACAAGACACGTGAGAATATTAATCAGTTAAACTTCCCATCAAATTGATTCTCCTTCTAATTTCTTTAGAAATGACACATTTCACAAACAACAAGATCTCAATTGTTTTGTTTCATGCTGTAGTGCCGTTCTTATTTCAAAGCTTCATTCTGATTGGCTGCCAAAATGAAGCGTTGCAGTCTACAGGGAGTAAGAAATGTCAGAGGCACTTGTTTAATTGATCTCATCTCTACATTTCTAAGCCACTGGAGTGAGAGACCCACAGGCGAGGAGACTTTTGAGCCATTGGCAAGCGTGGTGTACTGTATAAATGGCAGCTGTTTGTCATGCAGGGAAGGCTTGAATGGTGAGCTATTTATAGGAAGCTGTGATCATTGGATGGACATAAAGGGATGGCAGCAGAAGCCTGCTGCATGTGACAGAAGCCTTTTGTGTGGGAAGATGTGGTTGATGTTGCTTCTGATGCTCACATCAAATAAACCTACACTTGGATGGATCTTTCCTGCGATGGGTTTACAACAGACTGTTCAGGATATTCATCTGAGAGATTCAGTGTTGTTAATTTTGCATTATGGAGCGCAATAATGTGTTAGTACTGGAAGTAGTGTTCCAATTCATTTTCTCCATAGGGATTTAATGTTTTCAGTGTTTACAACAAGCTGTGAAATGAATCACTAGTTACAAACTTAGATTTGAAGCTAAAGGTATTTTGACAGTATTTAGAAGTAGGGATGCACCGAATGTTCGGCCACCGAAAATGTGAAGTGGCCGAATAAATGTTACCGAACATGACTCGTGATACGATCAAGCAGCAACCAGCGCAGAGAGAGAGAGAGAGAGACGCGTGCGCTTTATTACTGCCGCAAACATTTTGGCAGTGCGTGCGTGTGTGCGTGTGTGTGGAGCATTTTAAAGTGTCAGAGAAAGACACAGCACGGGACTTGCCGCACGGAAGTAAATTTCCGAATGAAAGCGTCTTTACCAGTCGGTAACTTTACTTCAGACAGAAGCGGGCTGTCTGACAGTAGCCCCGCCGCTCGCGACATCCTTTGACATCATACAGTCGTCGCGTGCACACAGTTCCCTGTACTAAACAACTTGTCAAAGTATGTTCTGTGCACCTTCTGAGAGAACAGTCAGCTTTTGTGGGCGGAGTTTGGAGGAGAGACGTGAACTGATATGGTTGTCAGTCAGCATCAGTCAGAATTGCTTGCATTGGATGTTTTTTTTCTCAAATCATTTTGCAATATCCAACAGTTTCAGTTTATTCCTATTTTTATTTTATAGGCCTAATGTGGAATGACAGTTTTTAATGAAGTGTTTTGTTGTAGAGGTACAGAGTAACTTATATTACATTCTTTTAGCAGTCAGTTATAGGCCTAATTAATATAGGCTATTCATGAAGGGAGAGGGCTAAATTTTTTGTTTGAATATAGTTTGGTTTGCTCAATTTTATATTAAGTTGTATTGTATTTTATTGAAAAGCAAGACAAATTATAAAAAGCACATTTTGACTATTCAGTTTGTGCAATAGTGGAAAAAATGGCTTAATAAATAGAAGAAATGCAAAAAACCATGTTCGGTGTTCGGTATTATTCGGCCTTCGGCCATGTGTTTCAGATCATGTTCGGCTTCGGTCAAGAATTTTCGTTTTGGTGCATCCCTATTTAGAAGAAGAAGACAAAGGAGTTGGATTTATTCATTTTTTTAGTGGATGCTGATACAAATAACGCAATTGAATAAAAAGACAGTGCTAGTGAATTGTTTTGTAAACAACAAATAAATAAAATTGGAATCACAGCAACATGTGTAAATAATCTGAATATATCAACTTTTGACAATGTTCTCTTGAGAATATAAGGGGCCATTCACATCGCGCCTGAAAATGTGCGCCGCACTGCTTTCTTCTTCTGAAAACATGAGATATTTTCAGCTCGCTTAGCATAGACACACCTGAAAACAAGCACACCACAACACATGCACGTCACGGCACTGATTCTCTCGATTTGAACGCGTGCCTGCCAAGCATCTACATTTAAAATAACATATTTGAACAAAGACGTGACGTAATGGCCCGTAATACTGATTTTTTTCTAAATCTCCCTGTTAGGTTGTGTACTACCATAAAGTATTTTTTCTTGATGTAAACGTTACCATTTCATATGTTCCTTTGATTTAATTGTTTTTATTTAATGGTCGCGTCTTGTTTGAACGTTGTTGTCTGTGGTCTGGGTTTTGTAATATGTTTTAAGGACGGTTGTGAAGTTGTAATGAAATCCTCAACAAAGTCAGCAGGTGCCATGGGGAGTCACGATTAGTTAATGTGATTTCTGTCTTTCCCTCTCCATTTCAGCTTATGATGAGGCTAGGTGTGGCTTGAAAGCCGTGTTCGGTGTAACCAAAGCAGACATGCTTATTCCTGCCTTTTCTGCTTTCTGTTATTTAAATGTTCCCTCTTTATGTTCTTCAATGTGGATGAAATTCGAGAGGGAACCTGCTGTTTGTCTTTAATTAGACCATTGAACCAAGTAGGCTATTGTAGCCTTAATTCAGAGGATCTCATTTGCAGTTTGAAGATAAATATTTACTCGATTAAGTGGAACTGTAGATCTCGGTTCAGTTAAAGGCGGGGTGTCCGATTTCTCTTAACCGTTGTTGATGTTCAAATCACCAAAACAAACACACTCCTTACCCCCTCTGTCACTTTCGTCAGCGCTTGGCTAATGTCCGTCCTGTGCATTGTGCACCTTACTGCTGATTGGCTACAAGGTTGTTGTGGTACTCGGCCCAACTCGGTTGTCTAAAGCGTAATTCGGAAATCGGTTACCCCGCCTTTAAGGAGAAGGAGATAACTTTTAGAAAGTAAAATGTAAATACTTCTTTTAATTAAGTTGGACTATTTTTGATGTTAGGAACAGATTTGATCTTAAATTGGTTTTAGATAACCCCACCAACATACTACATTATGCTTCATGTCTATAGCGTGCCTGCAGTGGCGTAACTTTGTTTTGAAAAGTGGTGGGGACAAAGACGACACAAACAATACTTTAATAAGTAGTTTCTGTAAGAACTCGTTGGGAATATTCATGGACGTCACAAGCGCGAAACATGTAGGTGACTCCTCTAGAGAACACTGCACCAATTTATTGACGGCTTCAGTGGCGTAACGTTAGTGCGAAAGACGCATGACAAGTAGTATTGACACTGCCGTGAAGCAGGTACGAATCCGCTGAACTCACTATTCTAAATTTTCACATCAGATCTGCTTCCATTTGTTTTTAAACTATATCATGTTTTCATTAACAGATCATTTAAAGCATGTTGTGCTTTATTATATGTAAGGATGGCTGTTGCCGTACGTAATTAAACGTATTAATTCGTGATGAAACAAAAACTACTGAAACGAATGTGTGTTTTCCCCATGTTAAAAATTTGGTGTTTGACAACCCCCTGCTAACAAGGACAAACATTCAAGTATACAGGGGAAACAGATGGAAAATAATATCTTTAAAAAATCGTATTTTCACTAATTACTACGGGCATTGCCTGATAGGCTACAAATATACAACAAACTTTCTAAATTTTGTTTTGAACTCATGAAACTACAAAGTTGTGACTTTTTCCATTTATTGGAGTTTTCTATCAAGTATCAAAATGTAATTAATCTTGCAATAGGCGATAGCAACCGCATGTCGAGAACAATATAGCACCAAAGTGCAATTAAGCGCAAAATGTTTGGTACATGTATGACTTGAACAGCCATTTTCAAATATTTTCATAATTTTATTAAAAATAAATACCTTTACAATCTGATATGTGATAGGGAAAAAGTTCAGCAAACAGCAGTCACGAACCCACGACGACATGAAAGAGGTAACACTCGCTTTACGCTCTACGCCACCGGAGCAGTTAAGCTTCGTGCGCCTTTCTTACATTTTGTCTATTCCAATCTGAAACTGATGGGCGGAGTTAGTATAAATAGCCTCTGCTTACAAAGCGGGCTACTTGCATGTTAATATTAATTTGTACTATTATTATTTTACTGTATAACATTTTTAATAAATAATAAACGATTTGTTGAATTTTGTTGTGTGTTCATTTGATTAAATAAACAATTTGTTGAATGGGTCCTCTAGTTTGGTCGCATTTAAACAAACCGTATGGTACATTGACATCTAGTGGTTGAGCTTGGTATCGTAGTCTAAATTCAAAATATTCGAGAGACAAGTTTAGCCAAGTAACTTATATAATAATAAACAAAATCTAAAATTAAACTAAAATAAAAACAAATTAATTTTATATAGCAGCATGAAAAATAAACAAACAGATAATAAAATGACAAAAGCATATAACAAAATAGCTAAAAATGTAACTAAAATGAACATAAAAAACTACAAATTTAAAAATAAAAGCAAGTTTAAAATATAGGGGTGTAACGATACTTAGTACTACGATATTTCGCGATGCAAAAATGTCACAATGCGCATCGAAGAGAGATGGGGATATTTTACGATATGATGTTTAATTGTATTTGTTGAGCGTTCAAGACGCTACCTACTCTGCGCCAGCGCATCACGTGTGCTTATCTCACATATGCGGTGGAGAGAGAAGTCTCTGGGAGAAGGGGAAGCACAAGACAAGCGTCTTATTTTCCCTCACAATCGCTGTTAAAACACAGCAAACTTGAAGCGTGACTGCAGGCGAGTCACCCCGAAACTCATTTCAAGGGCAGCACAAACACTTTTATTTGCCAATGTTAATTTATCCGCTAACGTGAGCTGCTGCATAAAGTGATATGCAACATAAAGCCAAAAGAAACCAGCGCTGTTCCGATCAGAGAAGCGATGAAGTGAGTCGTACTGTAGATTAAAAGATCGAATGACATGCTAAAAAACAAGTATGTGCTTTGCATGATTGAAGAAATGTAATACAGTTTATGTAATATGTCTTTTTGAAAGATTTTTCTCATTCATTACTGTCTCAAGCAAAGACAGCGCAGCTTCAAAGAGACACGAGCTCTGTCAGAGCGTTTCATTGGTTGAATGTACTGAATGAACACGCCCTTCACTGAACGAACGAGTCAATTGAGTCAAAATGAGACTGAATGAACTGCTACATGTCGTACATGGTCTAATATTCTCTGTGTTACAACAATGCATATCTAGTAGTTACTGAACTTTTCTGAAGAATAAAGGTAATGACCTGGTTTAATTTAATTCTAAAAGGTAAAGTAAATTATGTCAAAACAGTTAAATCTTTGTATGGAACATTTAATTACACCATTTAAATTAGTTAAACCAGATAGATTTTAGTAGACTAAATATAATGTAGATTTTGTCGACTAAAACTAATTGGATTTTAGTCAAAAGACTATGACTAAACCTAAATCAAAATTTGGTGTCAAAATTGACACTCAGTGACAAACCTGCAGTACAGCAGGTTCAGTTAAGCTTTAAAATGTAAAAAAAATGTATTAAGTTGTATGTGCAAGAAAAAAAGTTACTGAAATTGTTAATATAAAAAAAAATCATTTTTTAATTTTGTTCAAAATATCGAGATGTGTATCGTATCGTGAAACTAGCATCGAGATATGTACCGAATCGTGAGCTGAGTGTATCGTTACACCCCTATTAAAATATTAATAAAACTAAATTCAAAACTATAATACTATAAATAATGTTTTGCAAAATATCAAATACATTATATTTATTTCAGAAAGCATAAAAATATATTTCAGTTTATTGCTTGGAGTCTTTTTTTGCCTTTCTTTCAGTTTTGTTTATCAAAGCTAATTGAACTGACTTGAAGTTGAAAGTTGAAAATTGAAAGACTGTAAATTGGTATTAACAGGATTTGGATTTGTTGGATTTGCTGCCTTGCTGGGGCTAATTTAAAAGATGAATTGGCAAGTGAATTATTAAATGCACAAAAACGCATCCAGCCAAAGAGATGTGGGGGTGTCCGTTGGCAGGATGTTAGATGTGCAGCGGAGGTGGTGAAGTGTCACACAGGTGTGAAATCAAGAAAAGAAAAGATTCCCATGGGAAACAACAGGAGCCACATGCAGGTTCAGCAGGCTCGACTTGACAGGCTTGTTTCTTTCCTGCAACAAGCAGATTTTGTGCTCATCAGCTCGTTCTAGTTCATCTCCATACATTTTAAAACAAGTGCGCATTCAAAAAGTAAGGAAATACTTGTTTTACATCACTGCTCAATGTAGGGTATTGCAATGGGATAAAATTGCAATGTCGCGAACCAAACCGGTGATGTCACATGCCTTGGCGCTGCAAGATGGCGGCGCCCTTGCTCCAAAAGCCATAACAAAACATCACGTTTTTTCTTAAATGGTTACATGTATCGAATCTGTTATGTTTTTTTATTTAAGTGAAAATAAGTTTAATAAATAATCAGGGCTGTCAACGTTAACGCGTTAACGTTAACGTAATTAATATTAAATGAATGCAAAGAGTTGTGAAAATGGGAGTGCGGTGACGGTCAGATCTGCGTACTGAGACAGCTCTTAAAGGGGCCACGTTCTTAGACGTGCTGCTGTGACTCCTGTCACTAATGTTAATCAAAGAACAAAATAAAAGAAGAAATCAATGTGATTTTGTAGCTTTAATGAGAATTCTTCTGCATTTAATTGATAATTTAGCATTAAAGACTGTAAAGTGTTTGAGAACTTCCTTCAATTTCCGTATATTTCATGATAGCTCTCAATTATATTATTGAATGGCTATAATTAATGATAAAATAATCAATTTAATAGAGACATCAGTTACAGTACTAATATCAAAATGTTTTCTTTCATTCATAAAATGACGCTGTTAAAGAAATATGTTGTTTCTACATCAATTTGAAGATTAAATGTGAAATTATTAAAATGTAAAAGTATATTTTAAAATATTATTGTTATGTGTGATTAATCGTGATTAATCACAGAAAATGTGTGATTAATCCGATTAATTTTTTTAATCGATTGACAGCACTA